>NW_007260485.1:394611-422821 GCF_000164805.1 Carlito syrichta
CTTCCTTCCTTCATGTTTCACTCTGTTGCCAGGCTGAAGAGCAGTGGCACACTCATTACTGCAGCCTCAACTTGCTGGGCTCAGGCAATCCTTCTGCCTCAACCTCTTGAGTAGATGGAACCACTGTTGCATGCCACCACGTCCAGCTAATTTTTGTATTTTTTGTATAGACAAGCTGTTGTCCAGACTAGTCAAAACTCCCGGGCTCAAGCCACTCTCCTGCCTCGACCTTTCAAAGGTCTGGGGACTATAGGTGTGTGCCACCACACCTGACTGATTTTTAATTTTTGTATTGTAGAGACGAGGTCTTGTCATGTTGCCCAGGCTGGTCGCAAATCACTGGGCTCAGGTAATCCTCTTGCCCCTGCCTCTCAAAGTGCTGGGATTGCAGATGTGAACCCCTGCACCCAGCCTACAGCCTTTTTCTTAAGGAGCCTATATCTAGAAGAAAGCATGAGATAAGTACACAGTTGACTAAATTGCAAAGCTGGGTATGTTCCATGATATAAGTGAGTTTACATGCTACACTCCATGGGGACTCGGAGCAGAAGAATGTCCAGGAAATATTAAATGGAGGAAATAGGTGTGTGTCTTCAAGACAGTCTGGAGGCTGGGAAGATGGTGACCCCATTTATGGAAATAGGGAAGTCTGGGGAAGAGCAGGTTTGCCTGCGAATGTGTCACATTTGAGAAATCAATGAAACATCATGGGCATGATGTTCTGGAGGGAGATAGAAGCCTGTCTAGAGAGAATTAGTGACTAGGAATGGAGATGGACTTGCAGGGGTGATAGTAGACATTGTGGAGGGAGGTGAGATCACCAGGAAAAACCACACAGAGAATAAGAAGAACAGTTAGGGAAAACCCAGTTTCAGAGGACAGGAGAAGGAACAGAAAGTGATACTAAGATCCTAAAGGAATGTTCCAGTAGTAAGTAGTAGAGACTAGAGAGTGGATAGTGATGGAATTTAAGAAAGGATTTCAGGGAAGGTTGGACAACATTGAGAACTGTGATTAAGAAGGATGAAGACAGAAGAAGAAAATGGAATTTAGTGACTAGGAGATGATTGGTAAGAGAGCAGCTTCAGTAGAATAAATGGTAGGGAAAAAAACTAGATTAATTATTAAAAATTTGCTGAAGTAGAGCCAGATGTGGTGGCTGATGCCTGTAATCCCAGAACTTTGAGAGGTCAAGTTGGGAGAATTGCTTGAGTCTAGGAGTTCCAGGCCTGGGCAACATAGGGAGACCTCATCTCTACAAAACAAAACAAAACAACAACAAAAAATTACTAAAGCATACAAAACAAATGACACAAAGATCACAGTTTTCCTGTTAGGCTGATTATGTCCTTTAATGTCAAGGAAATAATGCTATAAGTAGAGGAAATTATATCACAATGGATTAAGCATTGAAACACATTGCTGGCCAGGTGCATTGGCTCAACCTGTAATCCCAGCACTTTGGGAGGTTGAATGAGAAGATTGCCGGAGCCACGGGGTTTGAGACCAGCCTGGGCGACTTGGTGAGACCTTGTCTCTACAGTAAGTCACAAAAGCAGGGCTCAATGGCTCAGCCTATAATCCTGCGCTTTGGGAGGCTTAGGTGAGTGGATTGCCTGAGCCCGCGGGTTCGAGACCCGCCTGGGCAGCGAGACCTCATCTCTACAATAAATCAAAAAATCAGCCGGGCGTGATAGCACATGCCTGTAATTCCGGCTACTCGGAAGGCTGAGGCGGAGGGATCGCTGGTGCCCAGCAGGCGAGGCTGTGGTGGCCGGGAGCGGCCGCTGCACTCCAGTCTGGGCAACAGAGTGAGACTCCAACTCAAAAAAAAAAAAAAAAAGTCACAAAAAAACTAGCTGGGCTTGGTGGCATATGTCTGTAGTTCCAGCTACTTGGAAGGCTGAGCCGGAAGATCTCCTGAGCCCAGCAGATTGAGGTTGTGGTGGCGGTGAGTGTGCCACTGCATGCCAACCTGGGTGACAAAGAGTGAGACTTCAACTCAAACAAACAGACATTTGCAGATGTTATCTGAGTCTTTGTCATCTAGGCTAGTGTAAACCCTTCTTTGAAATAACAGAGTGACTGACCTTCACACTTGTTAGTACTCCTAATAGGAACTGCATATTACTAGGCACCAAAGTGGGGGATGTCTGGAGTGGGTCAGGGAAAATAGTAGAGAAGATTCCACCTGTTAGCGTCTGAAACTACTTTAGTTATTAGTTTTTCTCGGTCTCTAGAAGTGCTGATTTCTCTTCTTAAATTGTATGCTTCTCTTTGGACTCCAAGCATTTTTCTTTAATGGTGTTTTTGAATGGTTGCAGACTAAGCAATGGGATTATGGTTACAAGACTATATAGCAAATTGACTGGGTGTGGTGGCTTACACCTGTATTCCTTTGAGAGGCAGAGACAAGAAGATTGCCTGAGCCCAGGAGTTCGAGACTAGCCTGGGCAACTTGGTGAGACCTCATCTCTACAATAAAACAAAAAATTAGCCAGGTGTGGTGGCACGTGTCTGTGGTTCCAACTACTTGGAAGGCTGAAGCAGAAGGATTGCCTGAGCCTAGCAGGTTGGGGCTGCGGTGGCTGTGAGCGTGTTATTGCACTCTAGCCTGGGAGACAGTGAGACTCCAACTAAATAATAATAATAATAATAAAAATAATAATAATAAAAAAAGACTATACAGCAAATCTCCCTTTTGCTTTCTTCAGGAGAACTAACCTACTGATGATTATGCAAACAAAAGAAGATCACAGCAACAATATCTTAATTTTTAAAAAAATTTTGGTGACACATAGAGATGTGTTGCCCAGATTGGCCTTGAATTCCTGGGCTCAAGCAATCCTCCGCTCTCAGCTTCCCAAGTAGCTGGGACTACAGACATGCCCACAATATATTTTCTGTCTCTATTGCTTTCTACCTCTCAAAATTCATTTACATGCACATCTCCTTTGACCTCAAACCATTCCTATTGGAATAAAAAGATGTTTTGGATGAGAATAAATAGGCAGAGAGAATAATTTGTTTATCTTTCTTGCACATTCTTTCTTTAGTCTATTTTTTCCCCCTCTGATTAAATGGAAGATGTATAGGTAGATGACATTGCTATACCATTATTTTTTACAAACTTAAGTACTGTTAGAGACTGGGTAATTAAATATAGTCCCTGATATCCTTGAGAGTAAATATCTTACATTGATGTTCTATGTAAACAAACAATGAAAACCTCATTGAGGTAAAAATTAGATAATTATTTTCATTTATTGTAATTAATACTGAGAGTGGAATGTTCCAACATTGTAAGGGGTTAGAGTGAAGCAATTATAATTCATATAATTCCTGAAGGGCCTTCCCCTTTCAACTTGACAATCCTTCTATAAAAGCCCTTGCCTGGTTGATTAATAGTTAGGGGTATTTAGAGTTAAAGAAGGGGTATTGAAGGGATTGGAGATAAAAGGAGGAAGTTAAAGAGGAGGAAACTCACTTATTCATTCATCCATTTGTTTAACATTTGTTGATATCACTATGTGCTACATATTGTGCTCAATCTAGGTACGTGGAGTGGCTTTGGTGAAGAACTTTCTGAAGGAGGAAGAAGACACAGTATTCTTTAGAGAGCACATGTGTTCAGTGGGAGCCTTGAAACCTCCCTGGTGTTAGAGAAGAGTTTGCTGGCAATCAGTGACTGCAGAAGTGGAGAAGTGGTAAAATTCCTGAACAAATGGGGTCATCAGGACCTTGGAAGGAAGGCTGGTTGCAGAAGGAGGACTGGCGAGTTCTCTGACAGAGCTTTGAGTGGGGCCACTGCTGGGCCTTGGTAAATGGTGTGGGACTGTGATCTGGTTATCCTACACCAACAGGACTTCACAGTAACTTCCAAGAGAGAATGTCAAGAAGAACTTCTAATTTGAAATTGTGAGGACGTTTAGGAATGAATCAAGATTTCTTTCTTATTATATTCTCTTAGTGAGCAATGGTGCATTTTCAAAAAATCAAAATATGCCAGGACTGGTCATGTTTCAACTAGTGTGTTGATTTAATTCTTACTCAAGAGAGAAAATTGCCACTTGGCTCATCAACTCCAGTTTCTGTGGAATCAGATCTTTTTCCTTCTCTCTGAAAGCTCTTATGTAAGAATCATCCAGAACTAAATGAGGGGTGACAAGTTCATAGCCCCGAAGGATCACTGTGTCCCGGGGCTATGAAAACATTGATCACCCATCCAGCTGTTTGCCAGGGGATTCCCTGAAAATCTCTGACTCTTACGGAACAGTAGAATGCGTGAATGGGAAGACTGGATCTGGAAAGCTGTCTGTATGAGAAGAAAGTACACTGGTGACAGAATGCAGATGTATATCTTGTGAACTGGCAATAGTATGATTACATTGACTGTGTTGACATTTGACCATCAGAGCCTAGGACATGATGTCTGAGAAACCACTCTGAAGTTGGGTATGTCTTTTTCCTGGTAGAGAAAAAGAAGTGATTGCCTGTCCTATACTGATAAGATACGTAGCCTCCAGAAAGTTCAAGGCTTTGACTGGCACCACTGTTGGCTGATGAAGCAGGCTGGGCTGGCCAGTGCTACTGGGGTTAGCTGAGCTAGTCTGCGCAGGTCCCTGTGCTGTGAATCAGCACTTGCAGGGTTCCACAGGTAGTGAGAAACCAGAAATACTAGTTTCCACCAACTGTTGGCCTCAGAAGGACTGGTGTGACTAATCAACTGTAAGAGCAGCCTCAAATTCTTTCTGGGAAGAGGAAGGGTTTATAAATAAACAGAAAACAAGCACAACGGACTCAAACTGAAATTTGTGGCTCCGGTTTGATGTGGTGGATGCATTCAATGCAGCTTAAGAGAGAAAGCTGGCCTTTGCACATCTACGGAATTACTAAAAGATTTCCATCACTGTTTCTTATCACCTAACAAGAATCACATGCAGTGTTGGAGACTTGTAATAATCATGTGAGATTAATAGAATGATTATGACAGTACTCTGACGAGAGTATGAAACTATGGTGTAGGCCAAGTGAAAACTTCCCCTTTGCCCTCTGAAAGTTTGCTGGAAAAGTCAACTCAAGGTAGTTTAATTGGAGAAAAGGCATACAGATTTATTAATGTGCATATGGAGAGAACCACAGAGTGATTACTTAAACTCCCCAGTGGGAGTTATATACCCTCTCAGCCAGGTGTGGTGGCTCATGCCTGTAATCCCAGCACTTTGGGAGGCGGAGGTGAGAAGATTGCCTGAGCCCATGGGTTTGACACCAGTCTGGGCAACTTGGTGAGAACTCGCCTCTAGAGTAAAAATGGAAAAAAAAAAAATTAGTCAGGAGTGATGGCACTCACCTGCAGTTCCAGTTACCAGGAAGGTTGAAGCATTTGGGATCACCTGAACCCACCCAGCAGTTCGAGGCTGTGGTAACTGTAATCACGCCATTGTACTCCAGCTTGGGTGACAGAGTGGGATTCAGATAAAAAAAAAAAAAAAGAAATTTATGTACCATTTGAGGCTACAGAAGAGTGTCAACTTGGATGGTGGCAAAACAGGTTATGAGGGGGAGAGGAGGAATCCTGGCTAGCAAAGGTGGTCTTGCCTCATAGTAGCAGCCCTCAGACAGTATAGGCCATAAATGTTTATTTCAGACCTTTAAAAGTGTTAGACTCTCAATTACTCTTTTCTAGATCAAGAAAGAGGAAGGTTTCAGAGAAAACCTGGCTGCATCCATGCAGATTTTCTCAAAAAGGCAAATCTCACCATAAAAGACAGCTTTGCAGGGCGACTTCTGTTTGCAGGCCCTCTGAACAGCCATCTCAAAGTATGTCAAAGAAGGATATTTTGGGGTGAAATGTTTTGATTTTCTTCAATAGTGAATAGAGATGAGTATCGGACTTTTTCTTTTGTCATAGTCTCACTGTGTTATCCACGTTGGAGTGCAGTGACACGATCACGGCTCACTACTACCTCGACCTCCTGGGCTCAGGCCATATTTCAGCCTCCTGAGTAGTTGGGACTACAGATATTGTCTGCTTGGCTAATTTAAAATTTTTTTTGTGGAGACAAGGTCTTGCTATGTTGCCCAGGCTGGTCTGGGACTCTTAAGCTCAAGCTATCCTCCTGCCTTGACCTCCCAAAGTGCTGGGAGGCATGAGCCACCATACCTGACCAAGTATTGGACATTTTAATAAGACAAAATTAAAACATGCCAGTGACTGTCAGTAGAGTATCAATTACTCATTGCATATGTTTTCAAATTCTGTTTGTAATTGTAAATAATTTAGCATTAATTATAAACTTATTTTTCCACTTTTCCTCTCTAATATTATCTAAAAATAATATTTAAAAAAATAGACAAGGCTCTTTACAACTTATGCCTCCATGCTGTAACAGAGACTAGAGCAACAATATCTGAGTAAAGCACATTTTTTACATTTCAAGTGATCCTCATGTAAAAGATCTACACAAAGGTGTACCTATTTGTGTAATTTAGGGCTTTGGGGAATTGGAAACAGATTGAGAGCTCTGGGGCCTGGCGTTGGTGCTGTTTATTTTCCAGACTGATGCAACAGAGGTGGAAGGTCCATACACAGCAGCCTGATTCCCAGGATTAGGAATACAAAAGCTGGTCTGTGGGGAGAGGAGAGTGTTCTGGAAGCACGTGTAGCTGCTGCCAGTACAGGCCAGCATGTTAGCACATCTGACAGCAGTGCTGACGTCCACTCTCAGCCTTTCTCTTCAGGCAGAGAGAGGCAGATGATGCCCTTCTCAGCCCACACGTGACGGGACAGCCAGGGCTTCCTGTTATCAGCCCTGTTTCCTGCATTATAAGTTGTCAGGGTCTTTGGTGATCATGAATGAACTCCTGTGAGGCATCCGAATGAACACCTACTTAATTTAATGTAATTTATCAATTTTTTTTGAGTCAGGGCCTCACTCTGTCACCCAGGCTGGAGTGTAGTAGCACGATCACAGCCCCTTCTGGGCTTAGGTGATACTTTCACCTCAGTCTTCCAAGTAGTTGGAACTATAGTCATGTGCCACCATGCCTGGCTAATTTTTCGATGTTGTGCAGAGTTGAGGTCTTGCTATGTCACCTAGGACGATCCTGAACTCCTGGCCTCAAGCAATCTTCCCACCTCGGCTCCCAAAGTGCTAGGATTATAGATATGAGCCACCAAGCCCTGTCTTAAATATCTACTTTATTTTAAACATAAATAAGTAAACTCCTCTTAAGGATTGCTGCTCCATGCTACTTCCCCCACTGTGGTCCCTTTTAATAATGTAGCAACATGGAAATATAAGTGGGTGATTTTTCTCTTTGGGCACTGTCTTTTCTATTTCCAGAGCAGGTTCCATTACAAATAAGAGCTAAACGTTGTTTTGCTATTTCCAATACATGTAATACCATCTATTATTTTAATTGGTCTAGTCATTTCTGAATTTGAAGCAGTGAAGGCTCAATCAAGCTTGCCTGAATCTTGGGAAGCTAGAAAAAAGAGAACAGTTCAAAGCTGTGTAGTGTCACTCAGAGTGCTCTGTCAGTACTGTCTTATGCCATTGTCCTAATGCTGACTTTACCCTGTGGTTCATAAGACAGTCAACTAACTCGCATGTCATCCAGATGCCTTGTTTTGGCACACCAAATTTCAGACTTGAGTCTGTGATATCTGCAAACATTTTCTTAAGTAATTTAGTGTGTGTTACTTGTTGTCTCAAAGTATTATAGTAATAACATGACAGTCCTTATTTATAACTAGAAAACTAGGATCATCCAGCCGTGCAAGCCATTGACCAGAAGGCAACTCACCAAATTCTTTCCCTGGTCTGCTAAAGCCAGACCAGAGGGACACAGACAAATTACGAAATTCCTTTGGGTCGTGTCACGGAAAAGCAGGGAGGATTTCAAAGCTGGACCAGGAGATGCTGTTTAGGTGAGTTGTTAAATACAGTCACTGTTTAAGCAATTATAGAACGATGTTCTGTGGGAGAAGCAGTGAAATCTGAACAGTTTCTGACAGGACACTGTATGAATTTCCCAACGTGTGCTTTTCCCACTTGAGGAGGGCCGGATCTCTTGACTAGGACAGCCTCCACCCTGAATTACAGAAGTGTTAAAATAACAAGCACTGTCTGACTGGATGATTTTCCACATTCATCCTTTTTTAAAGGAAGAAGCTTGTTTTCCTGTAAACAGTGATGGGAATTGTTTGCTTTGCATGGGCTTGGTCCTCATGAGCCAAGGAGGGGCTACTTACTCTGTTCTCTTGCCTAGGTGGAAGTTCACTGCCAAGGAGTTCCTAGTCCTGTTGAGGCATCCTCTAATTAGAGTAAGTATGGCCTGAAGGAAATGTATTGGGGTGGTAGCAGTGGCTTGAAAAAAACAGTCACTTTATTATTTTATTTTATTTTATTTTATTTGAGTCCGAGTCTCACTCACTGCAGCCTTGACCTGCTTGGCTTAGGCGATCCATCTGCCTCAGTCTTCCAAGTAGCTGGGACTATAGGCCTATGTCACTATGCCCAGCTAATTTGATTGACTGCTTGATTGATTGACTGATTGATTGATTGTAGATATGAGGTCTTGAACCCCTGGACTCAAGCAATCCTCTTGCCTCCACCTCCCAAACTATTGGGATTACAGGCATAAGCCACCATATCCGGCCAACAGCCACTTTAAATAGTAACTTGTGCTGACAACTAGCTGAGAGAGTTAATCATCATATCTTGGACAGAATATTTCTCAAATCCATTTTTTGTCCCACCTCCGATTAGAGGAGGCCCTAACCTGAGACTATACTGTACATGTGTGACAGCCCTTTGAGATTCTTTTTAAAATTATTATTTTAATTTTTTTTCATAGAGATGTCTCACTATGTTGGGATCTCACTATGTAAAGGGGCCTCACTATGTTGTCCAGGCTGGAGTGCAGTGCTATGATTACGACTTACTATAGCCTTGAACTACTGGGCTCAAGCAATCCTCCTGCCTCAGCCTCCTGAGTAGCTGGGTCTACAGGCATGGATCACCATGCCCAGCTAATTTAATTTTTCTTTTTGTGAAGATGTGGTCTCTCTGTGTTAACCAGGCTGGTCTCAAATTCCTGTGCTCAAGTGATCCTCTCACCTCAGTTTCCCAGTGTACTGGGATTATAGGCATGAACTACTGAGCCCAGTCCCTTTGAACTTCTTACACTCCTTTACATCCTTTGAACCAAGAGCATACACATCCTGGGTGAGTTAGCAGAGTCATGCTCATCTGTACAGTCCACGGGCTCCACAAGGGTGCCTGAAGATGAGTTTGGTGTGGCTGCTGGAAGTCCCTTTTGCTTTCTAGTCACTCCAATACTAGCTGTACTCAGAGTGGATGATATGTATGGAGTTGTGGTTCTAAGCACAGGCTTGAGCCAAACTGCCTTGAGTTTGAACCCTACCTCTTTTAGTTATCTGGCAAGTGACCTTGGACAAATTGCCTAAGTTCCTATGCCTCTGTGTTTGTCTCTGTAAATGGGCATTGTTGTGAGGTTTTAATAAGTTAATATATGAGGGAGGATCCCCCAAAACAAAATTATCTTTTGGAGGGGAGCCCTTGTAGTGCAGACTTCCCCTGCTGGGTAAGTGTTCAGGGAACTCATCGGTATCAGTGTAACAGCTAGCGTCGTGAGAGGCTGTGATCAGTGCTCAGTGCTTCAGTGAAATTTTTTTTTTTTTTTTTTGAGTCAGCGCCTCACGCTTGTCACCAGGCTGGAGTGCAGTGGCTCACTCACAGCCACCCCAGCGTCAACCTGCTGGTTTCAGGCAATCCTTCCACCTCAGTCTTCCAAGTAGACGGAACTACAGGCACATGCTACCATGCCTGGCTAATTTTTTGATTTATTGTAGAGATGAGGTCTCATCAAGTTGCCCAGGTTGGTCTCAAACCCCTGGGTTCAGGCAATCCTCTTGCCTTGGCCTCCAGAAGTGCTGGGATTACAGGTTTGAGCCACTACACTCGGCCTCAGTGAATTTTGGGGGGAGATTCTTTCAACACATTTGCCCATTTCATGATGAGTGATTTATGAGTGCACCTGCCCACACTGCGCTGAGTGTTCAGCAGTTTTTGACCAAAAATGACATGACCCCATGTGCCACCCTCCCTATTCACTCCATTTCACTTTGAGTGACTTTTTATTTCCCCAGATGAAAAAAATCCTCAAAAGGAAACATTTGCCAACGTGGAAGAGGTGAAACAAAAAACCAGCAGAAGCACTAAAAGGCATCAAAATTGCCGAGTTTAAAAACTGTTTTGAGCAGTTGAAAAAGCATCTCGATAGGTGTACTGCATCAAATGAAGAGTACTTTGAAGGTGATTGAAGTTTAAACATGTAAGAATAAATGGATAATTTTTTTTTTTGAGTTGGAGTCTTACTTCATTGTCCAGGTTAGAGTGCAGTGGCACACTCACGGCCACCCCAGCATTGTTGACCTGCTGGGCTCAGGTGATCCTTCCGCCTCAGTCTTCCAAGTAGCCAGAAATATAGGCATGTGCTACCATGCCCGGCTAATTTTTTTTTTTTTTACTTATTGTAGAGATGAGGTCTCGCCAAGTTGCCTAGGCTGATCTCAAACCCGTGGGCTCAGGCAATCCTCTAAACTTGGTCTCCCAAAGTGCTGGGATTACAGGCTTGAGCCACTACGCCTGGCCCATGATTTTTAATAAATAAATTCTGTTTTTTGGGGTCCCTCCCTCACTTAGAATGACAGCACAGAGCAAAGGTCTCGATAAGCGTTAGTTACTTTTATTTTATCTTTCCCTTGAAATTACAAGTGATGCTAGTTGACTACTGACCCATTGTCTAGCTTGGTGTTTCTGGCAGGAGAGGGAATTATGAGAGAGTGGGAATTGTGTGGCTGTACCATCTGTCCACCGTAGCTCCTGGGTGTGTCCATCTGGTCACAAAAGCAATAAGGGCCCATTAGATGCTCAAACATTTATAAATACTTTTCTCAAAAGTGGCCTCTCTGGTTGTTGTGCTTCTGGGCAGATCAGTTCTATATTTATATCTCCTGTCCTCTTGACGGTTCAAGCCGTGCTTATTACAGCTGATTCCTACACTGTAGGGGTGTGCCAAGCATGTGAGCCCATGAGTGGTCTATGGCAACAGTTGCTTCTGTGCACAAACTGTGGTTAGCCAGATCCACATACTCTCTGAGGTGTGGGGCAGAGCCTTGAACACAACACAGAGTGGGCGGGAGGTGGGGCATTTGCAAGCAGCTGGTCATTATACAGCCATTTCCTGTGCCTCTGCCTCCTCTGACCTCAGCTGCTTTTTTAGGCTTCTGATCCAGCTCCTGCCCTGGGCCACACCCTAGCCACCTCCTCCCCCACTCCTACAACTCCATCAGCCACTCCCTGTCCTGGAGGCTGGTTGTCTTCTGTAGCATAAACATCTTACAGTTCCTGCTATTTGTGCATTTAATATTTGGGGTGCACATTCATTTGTTCACCCACTAGACTTTTTTTTTTTTTTTTGAGTTAGGGTCCCACTCTGTCACCCAGAGTAGAGTGCAGTGATGTAATACCAGCTTACCACAGCCTCGGCCTCCAGGCTCAGGTGATTCTTCCACCTAGCTGGGAATGCAGTGCATACCACCACCCCACCTGCCCTCAGGGGCAGATGTCTCATCTCTGGTCACATCATCTTCCCTATGGCTGGATCTTCTGCCACTTAATCTTCCCTACTGCAAGAAAGACAGTGATGAGTCAGACATTCTCCTTGTTGTTTATGAAGTGACCAGGTTTAGTTGACCAATTCGAAGGAATTCGGTGGATGGGTGGGTGGGGGAAGCTGGTACTAAATAACCGAACATGGGCATGTGTGCACTAAGGAGGGGGATGCCGTATATACAGTTTTCTAAGTGAGAACTTTCTCTTCTTGATGCCCAAGGGAAGGATATTTCTTTACCAACTTGTCTAACCAGTCTTCCTTGGTCCTCATCGTGCCTGGGATCCCTCTGCTGCTACCTTACTCTCCTGAAGCCATCATATTGTGGTTCTGGTTTTTTAACCTCAGTTCTTTCTGTGTATTTTCCATTCTCAGTGTTTGCACCCAGGTTAAGCATTCCAGGAAGCTTGGGTTTCCCTGCTGCTCCCACATTCCCGTTTTTGCTTCTGGGAGTTTTCCGAAACTTGAATACAGTTTAAAGGTCAGCCCAGAGGAGTTCTTGTTCCTTGGACTCACTTCTGTTGAACACTGCCACTTTCTTCTTGAATAAGACAGTCGAATCATTGCCATTATGATGATAACCTCAATGCTCCATTGCTGATGAGGGTGTTATGGAAATGAGTTGATAGTGGATGAGGATGAAGGGCACAGAGGAATTCCTGCTTTTAGCAACATAGTCCTGTTTTCATTAGGCTCTGTGGAGCTGCCTAATTTCTATTAGGCACACGCTGATTTCTTCCCCTTGCAGGGAAGATGATCTTATTTTCCCTTCAGTTCAATTTGGTACTTAGAGTTAATTGAAAGCTTAATTATAAGTGCTAGGAGTCATCTGGAAATGATTTCTCATTGGTGAATTATTTTATTATTCGTTTTTATGGTATGCATTTATTTTCTTGATTGAAATAATTTTCATTTTAAATAGCAACTGACATTTGCAAGGGTTTTAAAGTATGTTCACATATGCTGTCTCATTAATTCTCACAACAGCCCCGTGAGGCAGGCAGAACTGTTATGATTCCTAGGCTACAGATGAGGAAATAACAGCACAGAGAGAATTGCAGGAGGATCAGGTACTGAGAGCATGGGTGGGGGGCACCTGGAGATCCAGCTGCCTGCAGTGCTGGTGATGGTGGCCACTCACTGCGTGCCTCGAAGTCAGATCATTCCATCTCTCCAGGTTGCGTCTTCATCTGAGGAGTGAGGGACTTACATGTTAATTCCATACTGAGTTTGTGCGATGTTTGTTTAAGCAGGTATATTCACATGAAGCTTCCCTACTCCACCTCTGACAGATGGAGAACACACACACACATGCACTTGGACACACACACACACACACACTTAGACACATGTCAAGGGCTCCTCATGGCTCAAGCGATCCTAAAATGGGGTGTTGCTAGGCTGGGAAGTCAGGGAACTGGTGTGTAAGAAGGCACAGTGTATATTCATTCTAGGCAGAGTGAGGTGGCAAGTCGCATCTGGGACAATTTTTGGTCCAATTCAATGCACATTTGGAGGAATTAGGGGATGAGAGAAGGTTGGAAAAGTGTTTCCTTTTAGGGGAGGAAAAAAAACCCAGACAAACCTATTACAAAAGTTTCACTATATGTTGGTTGAGGGAAAGATGACAACCTTTAGAATTTTGAAAAAAACACCATCACCCAAAACTCTGAAAAGCATAACTATGCTATAAATGCAATGCCTTTTGAAAAAAACAATGGATTTATTCATCTTTGCATGAGAGACTGGCTGTAACATTTGGGAAGGGGGAGCCTTTTTCTTCCTCTTTTGTTAGCTACTATGTTACTGCCCTAATAGTCAAAAAAGGGTGTGGCCACAAAGTGTCTATTTTGCAACACATAATCTTTTTTATTTTTTTACTTTTAAAGATGTGGGGTACAATTCAGTGGTCACCATACAGGTAAAATTTGGGCTTCCCTTTGGTCTCAAACCCACTTTGCCTGGTTTGAGATCAGGTACACTTAGCAATCACGTAATCTTGAAGTGTTTTAATTCTAGTGCTCACACTGTGGTGCGTGTGGTTGTGTGCGTGTTATATTTTTATAGCTTGGATGCTTCTGTGATTATATAATGGCTCTCATTGGCATCTGCTAGCTCCATCATCTTCTCTTGATCACTGGTAATCGATCGCTGATGGAAGCGTGGCAGAATCACTGGAATGAGGTGCTTCTTAACTGATGGTAGTGAGAGGCAAGCTCAGTGTGGGCACTGAGCCTGCTTATGCCATTGCATGAGTCTGTTTTGCGTTGCTACAGAGGAATAGCTAAGGCTGGGTAAGCTAGAAAGCAAAGAGGTTTATTTTGGCTCATGGTTCTGTAGACCATACAAGAAGCATCTGCTCCTACTGAGGCCTCAGGAAGCTTCCAATCATGACGGAAGGCACAGAGGGAGCAGGCATGTCACATGGTGAGAGAGGAAGAAAAGGGAGGGGAGGAGGTGCCAGTCTTTTTAAAACAACCAGCTCTCCTGAGAACTAACAGAGGGAGAAACCACTCATTACGGCATCAAGCCAGACACGAGGGGTCCACTGCCATGACCCAATACCTCCCGCTAGGCCCCACCTTCGACATTGGGGATCACATTTCAACATGAGACTTGAAGGCGATAAGCATCCAACTATATCAGTTATTCATGCTTGTCACCTGAGGACCCAGCAATAGTAGACCCTCAACAAAATTGTGGGTAAAGAGAGCATATTCTTCCTAAAACTATGAAATGCTCATAAGTCACCAACAGTAGAAACATTTGCATGATGCTACATGGTGAGACAAATAAAAAACCTCCTCGTGTGGGATTAGGCTGCCAGGGCTTCAGGTAGCATCTCCAGTGATGACACCTGGTGAAGACCCTTCCTTCATATCTGAGTCACAAGGCAGTGGTGTGCCCCTGGGTTTTTTTAATTGACAGCAACCCTTCCTGTGTGGGCAGTGGTGTCCACCTCTGCTGAAAATTTAGAAAAGTGAAAAACCCATATGGACACCACAAGAATCTCAGTTACTCTTCAAGCCTGGAACAAGAACCAAGTCAAATCACTAGATAGGAATTTCTTGTAGCTTCAGGTTGAGATTCCAAAGCAGGACACAGTGGGGGACAAGGGACCTCCACATTCTAGCAAGAGGAGTTAGATTAACATCAGGTACCCCAAACTATTCCATAGCTTGTGGTCCCTCGCCTGCCTCCAACCAATGAGATCTTGGGGAGGGGGTGAGGAATAACAGCTTTATTGAGAGATAATTCACATATCATCAAGTTCACCTTTTAAAAATGTGTAGCTGAGCGTGGTGGCTCAGGCCTGTGATCCCAGCACCTTGGAAGACAGAGGCGAGAGGATTGCCTGAGCTCAGGTGTTCAAGACCATCCTGAGCAACATGGCAAGACCTTGTCTCTATAATAAACAAACAAAAATTAGCTGGGCAAGGTGGCAAATGCCTGTGGTTCCAGCTACTTGGAAGGAGGAGGTGAAAGGATCCCCTGAGCCCATCAGTTTGAGGCTGCAGTGGCTGTGAGCATGCCACTATACTCCAGTGTGGGTAACAGAGTAAGACTCTGACTCAAAAAAGAAAAAAAGCATGTAATTGGGTGGGTTTTAGAAAATTCAGGGTTGTGAGACCACCACTATTATCTAGTTTTAGAACATTTTTATCAGCCTGAACAACAACCCTGTCCTCGTGACCCACTCCCATCTCTCCTTTCCCAGCCCTGGCAATCACTAATCTGTGGATTTGTCTATTCTGGACATTTCATTTGATTGGAATCACACAATATGTGACTTTTTGCATTGAGTTCCTTTCACTGAGAACAATGTTTTCAAAGTTCATTCATGCTGTAGTATGTGTCAGTACTTCACACTTTTTTGTGGGTGAATAATAGTTCAGGCTGGGTGCATTGGCTTACTCCTATAATCTCAGCACTTTGGAAGGCCGAGGTGAGAGGACTGCCTGAGCTCAGGAGTTTATGACCAGCCTGGGCAACATGGCAAGACCTCGTTTCTACAATTAAATTTTAAAAAAAAGTAGTTGTGTGTGGTAGGCGCATGCCTGTAATCTCAACTACTTGGGAAGCTGAGGTGGAAAGATTGCCTGAGCCCAGGAGGTCGAGGCTTAGGTAGCTGTGATTGTACTGCTGCACTCTAACCTGGGTGACAGTGAGAATCTGACTCAAAACAAAAAAATTCATTGTGTGACTATGCCACACTCGACATATTCATTCATCTGTTAACTCCAGACAGTTGGGTTGTTTCCATTTGGGGACTCTTGTGAGCACAGAGTAAGGAACGTGTTTCTTGCCTAGACAGAGGCTGGCTGAAGCAAAGAGGAGAGAGGAGATTGTAATGGGAGCTGCAGCTCCGCAGTAAGCAGGGTCCATACTGTCTTCTGAAGACTTGAGTACTCCCTGTGGGAGATAGGACCACCTTGAGGAAGCCTGCTCAAGAACACTGTGTGGGGGATCATCTTCTCAACAAGAGCCAAGGGAGAATCATGAGTGGTCAACAGGAGAGTGCATCTTTCTGGTGAGGTTGCAGGACCGTGCTGGGGATCTTCAGTGGGGGTTGAGGGTTTTTCTAAACACATATAAGGCCCCACCAAGATTTAGCTGTCATTTGAACATCTGTCCCCTAGAGCAGGGTCCCCAACTCCCGACTGCGAACCGGTACCAGTCTGTGGCCTGTAGGAACTGGGCAACACAGCAGGAGGTGAGTGGGAAGCAGAGTTCCATCTCCTGTCAGATTTGCAGCCGACATTAGATTTTCACAGGAGGCCGGTTGCGGTGGCTCATGCCTGTAATCTCAGCACTTTGGGAGGCACAGGCAAAAGGATTGCCTGAGCCCACGAGTTTGAGAACAGCCTGGGCAACTTGGTGAGATCTCATCTCTATAATAAACCAAAAAATTAGCCAGGTGTGGTGGCATGTGCCTGTGGCATGTGCCTATAATTGGAAGGCTGAGGATAAAGGATCACCTGAGCCCACCTGAGCCCAGCAGGTAGAGGCTGTGGTGGCCATGAGCGTGCTGCTGCATTCCAGCCTGGGCAACAGAGTGAGACTCTGACTAAAAAAAAAAAAAAAAAAATTAGCCGGGTGTGGTGGTGCATGCCTGTGGTTCCAGTCACTTGGAAGGCTGAGGCAGAAGGGTCACCTGAGCCCAGCATACTGAGGCTGCGGTGGCCATGAGTGTGCCACTGTACTCCAGCCTGGGTGACAGAGTGTGACTCTGACCCCAAAACAAAAACAAAAACAAAAACAAAAACAACACAAAAAGATTCTCATTGGAGCATGAACCCTATTGTAAACTGTGCATGTGAGGAATCTTGGCTGCATAGCTTCTTATGAGAAGCTAATGCCTGATGATCCCCCCCCTGATCCATGGGAAAATTTGTCTTTCACTAAACCCATCCTTCATGACAAAAAGGTTGGGGACTGCTGCCTTAGAGCATACCGATGACCAAAGAAAACAGTCCCAGCTCCAGGATGAAGAACTTGCGTCTTCTCCTTTTTCCACTGCCCATCACCTAGGGGAAACAAGAGAACACAGAGTGATTTGGGAATATGGTTGAGAGAGGGACTGTGCCCCATGTACCTACTGCTGGCTACTGGGACCCAGGAAGAGCCGACAAAGAAGGTAGCAGAGGATGATTCCAAGAGGAGCCAAGAGTGAAGTTTGGATATGAAAGAAGACTGAGTCTGTATCATACCTTGAAATGAAGCTGTTACAAAAGTGAGAAGTTCTGGAAAGTTACACGGTTTGCTCAAGTTATTATCTGGGGTCAGCAAAGAAAGTTGGAAGCACAAGAGTGGGAGAAAAAGAAAATAAAGCTATTTCCCAACTGCTCTTGAGAGTCCAGCCTAATGAATGAACATGGTTTTGTCAGAGTGAAGCTGTCTCTAAACTTGGACCGCTTAGGGCAAGAGTGTGCAACGTTTTGACTTCCCTGGGCTGTATCAAGCAAAGAGGAATTGTCTTGGGGCATATATAAGTTACATGTATAGTTACTTGTATAGACAGTTAGTGTATATACATAATAACATATAAGAAAATATTTTTATTATAAAGTTTAGAAAAATGAGAACAATATAAAACTAGTGGGAAAAACTAGTGACCTTATTTTTGTGAAACTAATCTATCAATGTCTGGTTTGGTGGAAGTGGTCACAATTCTTAGTGAGTTCCCAAGGTACTCATCAGAAATGTTTGCTTGAATTTTGCTCTTCATGTGCTTCATAATTGAAAACAGCTGCTCACAAATGTATGACTGCCAAAAAGTGATGTCATGAATAAGGTGTGATTGTGAACTTCAAAAATGGAACTATGCAGGAGTCACAAAGAAAGTGCTAAAAAAGCACATAATAACAAAAGATTTTGTGGGGCCACATGACTAGCTATCTTGGGTCACATGCAGCCCACAGGTTGTAGGTTGGAGCTGCCTGGCTTAGAGCTTCTTTGGACCCCAGCACTCCTCTGGAGAAGGCTTACTGTGGGGGGAGGTGGTGTCCACACGTGGGGTTGCCAATCAAAGGGCCTGGCCTCCCCCATTGTGCGAGCAGGTGCCCTAGCAGGCTGATCATGTGTCATGACCTTTTTCCAGGTGATGTGATGGGTCCAGAGGCAGCACATGACTCAGGCAGGGCCAAGCAAAGGCTGGAATGTGGAACTCAGCTCATGAATTGTACACGTGGGGTGTACCTGTGCTTCCAGGATATTCTTTCCCTCCGTGCAGAGAGAGTTTGCTGGAGAATGAAGTGGACTCAGAGAGAGGTGAGGTCAGAGACAGAGACAGGGACTGTTCATGATTATGTTGATGAAAAAAAAGACCAAATTTCGCCCCCCCCCGTTTTTAAAAATGTTTGGACCATTTGTACTCAGAATTGAGCTAGTCACACTCCTCAGTTCTTGGCAGACATCACTATTGGTGTGTAAAAGACATCTCTCATTTAAAAAATTTTCTCCATCACCTGTCATCCCCTTGCTCTTTCATGCCCACTACAGGCACCTACTTAAATGTATTTATATGGTTTTCAGAGGTACATACATATCCAAGAACATATATTGGCATTGTTTTGTGTGTTTTGTTTGTTTGTTTTTGTTTTTTTTGAGTTGGAGTGTTGCTCTGTTGCCCAGGCTGGAGTGCAGGGGTGTGCTCATGGTTCACTGAAGCCTCAACCTCCTGGACTCAGGTGATCATTCAGTCTCAGCCTCCTGAGTAATTGGGACTAAAGGCATGTGCCATCATACCCAGCTAATTTTTTTTGACATATTTTATAGAGATGAGGTCTTGCCATGTTGCTCAAGCTGGTCTCGAACTTCTGATCTCAAGTGATTATCCCATCTTGGCCTTCCCAAATGCTGATTACAGGCATGAGCCACTGTACCTGGCACATGTATTTGTTTTTAATAGAAACAAATAGCATTGTGTTATAAACTTCACTAAGATTTTTCCTCTTTTTTGTTTTAACCTAACACTGTGTTTTGAAGTTCTCACCACATTACTGTATATAACTCATCAGCCTGATTGTGGCAGAGACTCCTGGGTTGACTTAAGCTCCCCACTACTGTAAACATTGCTGCCATGAACATCTTCATGCAAGTCTGGGAACATGTGCAGGAATGGAATTGCTGAAACTCACTTGAGGACATTTTAATTCAGGAATGTCTAACACACAGTCTGTAGGCTGCATGCAGCCCAAGACAGCTAGTAATGTGGCCCCACAAAATCTTTTAACGTCATGTGTTTTTAGCATTTATTTTCTTTGTGACCCATGTGTAATTCCATTTTTGAAGTTCACAATCACACCTTATTCATGACATCACTTTTTGGCAGCACCATACATTTGTGAGCAGCTGTTTTCAATTACGAAGCACATGAAGAGCAAAATTCAAACAAATATTTCTGATGAGTGCCTTGAGAACTCTCTAAGAATTGCAACCACTTCCATTGAACCAGACATTGATAGATTACTTTTACAAAACCAGGGTCACATTTCCCACTAGCTTTATATTGTTCTCATTTTTCTAAATTTTATAATAAAAATACAGTCTTATTATGTGTATATTCTAACTATATTATATAATTTATGTGTAGCCCAAGACAATTCATCTTTGCTCAATGCATCCTAGGGAAGCCAAAAAGTTGGACATCCCTGTTTTAATTACTATATAAGTCAGTAAATTCTTTTTGTGTAAGTCAATCAGCAAGGGGTTTGTGTCACTTGCAACCAAGGGATTCCTGGTTAATCCTTAACTGTTGAAGATGGGGAGTACCATGTCCCATCTGCCTGACCACTTCTGATTTCCTTAGGAGACACCAAAAAGGTTTCTTTTTTCATGTCTCTTCAGCACTTTCCATGTGTTCTTTCAGACTCAGTAACTGAGTAATTTCTCTTTTGGAAAAAGTCCCATTATGCCTGTTTCACATGAAGAATAATGTGAATCTCTAGGTGTTGGTTTATTGAAAGAATATTTTAATTAAAAAAAAAAAATCTGGGCATGGTGGCTTGCACCTGTAATTCCAGCACTTTGGGAGGCAGAGTTTCGAGACCAGCCTGGGCAACTTGGCGAGACCTCATCTCTACAATACATCAAAAAAATTAGCTGGGCGCCGTAGCACATGTCTGTAATTTCAGCTACTTGGAAGGGCAAGGCAGAAGGATCCCCTGAGCCCAGCAGGTCAAGCCTGCAGTGGCTGGGAGTGTGCCACTGCACTCCAGTCTGAGTGACAGAGTGAGACTCCGACTCAGAAAAGAAAAGAAAAATCCATGTGAAATGTTCAGAACATAGAAAAATGTTTGTGAACTCCAAAACTGCAATTAAGTTTGCAACTCTCTAGAAATGGAGATATCTATGAATGCTAAAAATACTTTGCGAGATCAATCATCTTAATAATAAAATCTTATTAAAACAATCTTTTTTCACCACAGGAATGCCAGTTATGAGACTTTGGTTAGGAAGATTTCTTTCTGCGATGCCTAAATCATGCTCCAAGTGTTTTTGTTTACTGAACACTTGGGGATTTCTCAGAAGTCTTCCTGGGACACACTGCTGCAGAACTGCTCATTCCACACACGTAGGACTGCTGGAGTAACAGAAAGATGATGGAGTAGCCTTTTATTCCTTGACATTGGCAGCTGTAAGATGAAATTCAACACACATAAATATAAAAGTGTTCACCAATGTTGACCCGAACATTAAATGAGTTCAGGAGAGGGAAGGCCGGGCTTGACAGCAAGCGGATCATGTGAAAAAGACACAGAGGCCCTGCATGCGTGGGGCAGAGGGTATGGGGAACGCTCCTGCTCAATTTTGCTGTGAACCTAAAACTGCTCTAAAAACAGACATCTATTTGAAATAAAAGAATGAAAAGACAGAGATATATGAACTAACCTTAACATAATGTACAGCAACAGTCTGAAGAGGCTGTCAGATGTGTCAGTGTACTCCCAGGCAGTGAGCATAGAAGTTGGGGCCAGGGAGAGATCCCTCCTCCTTTGCTGGTTTTACCATCTCTGGGGGATCATTCTGAGCAACGAGCTTGAAAGAAACAAAGACAAGTGGGAAGCTTCTAGATGAGCACAACCGGCATGAAAAGAAGCCTAGACCTTGTAATGCTAGGAAAGACCAAGGGAGCACCAGCTGTCTTCAAATATTTGGAGGCCTTTTGTGTGAAGAATGGTAATGCTTTACCTTACATAGCCCTCACCATTTCCAAAGCTCCTTATTTTTATTATTCAAGTTGATTCTTATGTTAGCCTTGTGAGGTATACCAGGCATTGCTCTATTTTATTTTATTTTAATCTTTTGAGTAGAAGTCTCACTCTGTCGCCCAGGCTGGAGTGCAGTGGCATGATCATGGCTACTGCAGCCTCGACCTGCTAGACTCAGGCCACATTAGCCTTCCAAGTAGCTGGAACTAGAGGCATGAGCCACTATGCCTGGCTATTGATTGATTTATTTTAAAGATGAGGTCTCTCCAAGTTGCCCAAGCTGGTCTCAAACCCGTGGGTTCAGGTAATTCACTTGCCTCGGCCTCCCAAAGTGCTAGGATTATAAGTGTGAGCCACTATGCCCAGCTTTATTTATTTATTTTAATTAAAAAAATTTTTTTAGTAGTTGGAGTTTCATTTTGTCATTTGGAGTGCAGTGGCACGATTGCGGCTCAGTGAAGCCTCCAACTCCTGGGCTCAGGCAATCCTTCTACTTCAGCCTCTAGAGTAGCTAAGGCTGAAGGTGTGTGCCACCACGGCTTTTACATTTTGTTTTTGTAGAGACAGGGTCTCACTGTGTTGCCTAGGCAGATCTTGAACTCCTGGACTTAAGTGATTCTCCTGCCTCAGACTCCCAAAGTGCTGAGATAACAAGTATGAGACACCGCACCCAGCCTAGGCAGTGCTCTCATTTTATAAATGAGGAAACTGCAGCTCAGAGAGGTTAACTTGCTTTACTCCAAGTGGCATGGCAGTCAAGTAGGGATACTGCAATGAGAATGCAGTTCTCTTGACTTGTACTTAGTGTTCTCTCGTTATGAAGACATTCTATGCTCTCATGGAAGGTTAGCCTAGGGCCCATGGGCATCAGTGAAGCAGAAGGCAATAAATTCAATATAAAGATTTTTCAAAACTGGCAAGAGCTTTCCGACAATGAAAGGGGCATCCCCGCAAAGTGGTGAACTCCGTCAATGGTACTCTTCCAGTGTAAATTAGATAATGGTTCTTCAGGGATATTGTAGAGAAGACAATGGACGATCTTCTTTGTTTCCATAACTGTCACTTTATTTGTACTGGGCTGGGGAAGAAACAAACATATAAACATGCTGGCAACCAGCCATGTTTTCATTTGTCAGTTTGCTAATTAGAGCTGAGATCCGAAAACCAAATATCATTTGAAAAATATTATGTAGGCTAAGTGGCAGATAAATGACTCAATATGTTTATGTCACTCATATTTCTGTTTATCCACTGATCATAGTACATTGGTGTTGATGTCTCTGACACTTCAGTTATCTCTCTCTCTCTTTTTTTTTCGAGTCAAGATCTCACTCTCTCACCTAGACTGGAGTGCAGTGGCATGATCACAGCTCACTGTATCCTCAACAGATGATCCTTCCACCTTAGCCTCCCAAGTAGCTGGTACTACAGGCTTGTGTCACAACACTCAGTTAAGTTTTTGATTTTATAGAGACGAAGTCTCGCTGGTCTCAAACTCCTGGGCTCAAGCAATCCTCCCGCTTTGGCCTCCCAAAGTGCTGGGATTATAGGCATGAGCCACTGCACTCAGCCTCACTTCATCCATATCTTTTAATACCAATTACATGAAGAGACCAATAATAAGAGAATAATCATAAAAAAAAATCAGGTTTTGGGAACTGAGCTGTCTGGGCCAAGGGCAAAGGCCAAGTCACCCTAGAAGCTCACAGAGTCTGATGCTTGTGCAGCTTCAAGGGTCTTTAATTTTGACTGTGTGTCTGAGGCTCATGACATGATTGGTGTTAGTAACTATGGAGACTGCTGTAATTTATTTACCACTGAGGAGGCTTAGCGCTGACAGAATCAGCACAGGCTTCCTCATGCCAACAGTGTGTTTGCCCATCTTTTATGAAGGGAATCTGAGGAAGAAAGATGAATTAAAGCAACTGAGGAATCTGAGGAAACATTTTAAATGGAAGCACATGAGAACAAAAGGGAGACGGCGAGGAAGAGCGTGGAGATGGATGCTCCTTCTCATCCTGAGTCTTTGCTCACACAGTTGTCTCTTTTTGGATGCACTCCCCATCCAGAGTGGGGACCTTCTAGTTTACTCACATCCCCAGCCCAAAGCCCTCCCTTTTTTTTCTTTTTTGAGACAGAGTCTCACTCTATCACCCAGGCTGGAGTGCAGTGGTGCAATCCTGGCTGACTGCATCCTTGACTTCCTCAGTTCAGGTGATCCTTCCACCGTAGCCTCCTGAGTAGATGGGACTACAGGCACATGCTACCACATCCAGCTAATTTTTGTATTTTCTGTGGAGGTGAGATCTCTCTGTGTTGTCCAGGGTGGTCTTGAACTGCTGGTCTCAAGCAATCCTCCTGCCTTGGCCTTCCACAGTGCTAGGATTACAGGTGTGAGCCACCACTGGCCCCAGAGCCCACCTTCTACACAGAGCCTTACCGATGAAAATAACTGAGACTTATGCCTTCCTTTTTTACCAATGCCAGTGTCTGTACCATGCTATTTGCAGTGGACCATCTTGGGCTGGACATAGACCATGGAGATCTGGCTTCTGTTCCTCTCTCTATGCCTGTAGCCCACCTAAAAAAAAGGGGTACCCTTTCAGATCTCAGGAAAATCAGATGGACTAGTAGTGACTCTGATGATCCCCAAGTTCTACCCTTGTGTTCATCACATCTCCTAGTGCATTCATACACCCTTGGGGGCAGGGCATCCGTCGGATCTACTCCTTCATTCCCCCCAGAGCCTTGTCTCTGACTAACGCCCTTATGCTTGACTGGAAAAGGGACGAGGAGTGGTAGGAAATCTTTTCTTGGGAGCGAGACACAGAGAGGGTGGTCCACAAAGCAGAGAGATGGGGAAAGTCCTGGGGGAGACGGTGGAAGCAAGAGAGCTGGCAGATGCTGAGGCCACTGACTGACCCTACTGTAGCTGGAGCTCTAAGAGTGGATCAGTTTCCATGCACTCATGGCTCCTGGTCTTTAGTCTTGTCTAAGGGTCTCGAACACTTGGAAGAAGCTCTCCTCTAGGAAAGTGCTGGGTGTGTTGGGGCTGTGTCCGCGTGTCTGTGTCCTGCTGGTGGTCAGGGCTGGGCTGGGGTTTGAGTGATCAGGGTGGGCTCAGTGTGGATTTGGAATTACAAGAGGAAAGTGATAGTGGGCTTTGGGGGGGTGGCCTGACAAATTTTACTGGATCCTATGGGGAAAACTCTGAGAAAACCCTTCTCATACCAATTGACACTTCTCTTCACTTTCCAAAGTGAAGTTGCCTTTGTTATCACCCGGGTACAACCTCATCTCCTGCAAATTATGCCTTCCAGTGGGGCCAGCTGGGTCCCTGACTGCCTTGCATTGAATTTCTCTTATTTCAGAGTCTATGTCAATGTTGCACATGACTTAAGAAGAAATCACGGGCTGACTCATTGCTTCCTCTCTGAAACTTCCCCTCCCTCAAACCCCAAACCAAAAATGTCAGTGACTGACCGCCCTTGAGGAAGCTGCTAGAGGGGTGGCTGTGAGCAACCAAAGACCAGCTGCAGAAAGAAAAAAAAACCAAAAAACTCATCAAAAGTATGGAAGTGGAAGAGTTTTTTGTTTTGTTTTGTTTTTTGGCAGAAAGAGAACTGGATCCAGTTCTCTTTCTGAGACTTATCAGCTGGGATGGGTCTCGGATGATCAGAGGAAGCTGGGAGGGCTGCCAATGGCACAGTTCTAAGGAAATCATTGAACCCCCTCACCCACTGACGGGAGTACAGACCTCATTATCTGATGATGCCTTTCACATTTGGGTAGAAGGAACGCAAAATCACGGCATGATGCAGCATAAACAGACGAGACTTTCACTGAACATTAAAACAAACAAACAAACAAACCCAAAAGCACAGCATAAAATATCTGTCTCCTGAAATAGATCCTTTTTGTGTAAATATACTTTGATATCCATAATCAACAAAAATAAAGATCCCTTGAAGTAGATGTTGTGAAACTGTCTCATGTCTACTTGTCAGCCATGACCCAAGATTCTGGTATGTGGTGTTGGCTGGCAAAGGGGTTCTTTCAAGTTAGCATCTTTCTTCCTTGTAGACCTAGAAAAAGTACACCTCTGGGACCTTGGACAAGGCACTCGATGTGTCCAAACTGCAGTTAACACATTTGTGAAATGGATGTTATTATGAAACCATTTGAAGCTGGGTGTTGTGGCTCATGTCTATAATCCCAGCACTTTGGGAGGCAGAGGCAGGAAGATTGCTTGAGTCTAGGGTTTTGAGACCAGACTGGGTGACCTAGTGAGACCTTGTCTCTGCAAAAAATGAAAAAAATAGCTGAACTTGATGGTGCATGCCTGTAGTTCCAGCTATTTGGGAGACTGAGGTGGGAGGATTGCCTAAACCCAGGAGGTTAAAGGTGCAATGAATGAGCTGTGACTGTGCCACTGCACTTCAGCCTGGGGGGCAGGGTGAGACCATGGCTCAAAAGAAAAAAAGATCTGATTTTTTACAAATCGACTTTTTTTCCCCAAATAAGCATTAAAGAGATACTTCTTAAAAGAAGATTTACGGGCAGCCAGCAGACACATGAAAAAGTGCTCAGCCTCACTCATCATCAGAGAAATGCAAGTCAAAACTTCTTTGAGATACCACCTAACCCCAGTAAGAATGACCATCATTATTAAAACAAACAAAAACAGATGCTGGCGAGGATGCAGAGAAAAAGGAACACTTTTACACTGCTGGTGGTGCAACCTCTTTGGAAGGCAGTGTGGCAATTTCTGAAAGAACTAGAAATTGACCTTCCATATGACCCAGCAATTCTCCTTTAGGAATATACCCGGAGGAACTCAAATCATACAAAAAAGATACCTGCACACGTATGTTTGTTGCGACTCTATTAACAATAGCAAAAACATGGAACCAACCATGCTGCCCATCGAAGCTGGACTGGATTAAAAAAAAAGTGGTACACATACACAATGGAATATTATGCAGCCATAAAGAAGGACAAATATATGGACTTGGCAGCAACTTGGATGGATTTGGAGTCGATCATACTCAGTGATCTATCACAGAAACAAAGAACAGATACCATATGTTCTCACTTATAAGCAGACCTTGAAAAATTATCATAATACTATAAGAAAGGGATTGGCAGTAGTGGGAAACTGCCAGGGGAGTGGGGTGGGATTGGCAGTTGAGGGAAACTGCTAGGGGAGGGAGGGGCACACCTCATCAACAAGAGTACCTGAAAAATCAACATTTGTATACCTAACCCTGATTTGTACCCCACATCTTTAAAATAAAAAAAAGCATTAAAGAATTTGTGTTTGTTTAATATGTCTCCCACACAATTAAATGTAAACCTATCTTGGATGGGGGGAAACGTATCACCACCACCCCAAATTTTGGAAAGCAAATATAATTACATGCTAATTTAGGGGGAGAAAGAGAAACTTAATACCGCTGTATAGTTTTTAAATTTTTTTTTTTGTTTGGGTCTCACTCTGTCACCCAGGCTAGAGTACAGTGACGGGATCACGGTTCATTGTACACAGTCTCAGCCTCCTGGGCTCAGGTGATCCTTCCACCCCAGCCTCCCGAATAGCTGGAACCACAGGTATGAGCCACCGTGTCTGGCCTGGTGTAATTTATACTACATGAATTTCCAAGGAAAATTAGGCCAACGATTGTTTTATGCACATGCTCAACTAGATGACTTGAAAGTGGAGTTGAAACATTTCATGGTCTCAGAGATTTCTAAGGATCTCAGGCCTTCCTATTTTAGGTCAAGCCCCCAAGACAAATACTCGAAATACTCCTAAAATGATAATCCACACTCCCTTGAGAGGAGTCAAAGTTTGTAAAATATAAAAGCAAGCCAGAAGACTGTGAAGTGTCTGCACCTCATGTGGTGTTCTCTGTGGCTTCTGCTGAGAGGCACAAGAGAAGGTCCACATGGAACGTATGCTGGATTCTACTGCAGAAGACAAGAGAACAAACGGGGTGGATGAGGCACACGGGCAACACTGAGTACACACAGAAATCAAGCCAGCATCTGTGAGGTATTGAGAAGACTCCCAGGATGGTAAGTTTAGATAACGAGTAAGAAAATAGCTTCTAGTGAGACACGCAGAATTCATAAGACATGTTAAATATGGGTAAGTCAGTAATCTGTGAAACATATTAAAGACAGATGGGATAAAGGAGCCATTTTATGGAAAAAAACCAACAAAGAACATTACTTGTAGACAGAGAGGCATGGAGAGGTCAGGTCCTGATTATGCCACTCCTGGGCTGACAGTTATGTCGTTCTTAAATTGGCCATCCAGTGGCAACACCCATTCTGGTCCCATGTGTCCTCTGTCCAAGAAATTCACAGGAAACCCAGAGTTGCTCACAGGTGAATTGGGAAGCCAAAGCGGTGGCCAGACCTGCTTGTGCCTGCATCTCTTTGTAAGAGCAAGTGTGTGCCATTGGCCTGGCCACCTCATCTCTGGGGTCCCCTTGCTGCAAACTCGTCACCTTGTCTTGGGTCCTGATAACCACATGTCAGTGGGATGGCCAACACGACAAAGACGAGTCATGTGCTCTGCTTCTCCCAGGACTCCGGTATGGTGGTCCCTCACCCACTGCACTCTACCCTCAGTGTGCCTGCCTCTCCCAGGACTATAGGGTGGTCCTTCCTTCTGTTGCACCCTACACTAGGTGTGTTTACGTACTCATCCCTTTCCTTTTGCTTTCCTTTTTGTGTGTGTCTGTTGGACTCTTACTCCGTCACCCAGGATTGAGTGCAGTGGCACG
>NW_007260485.1:422981-440810 GCF_000164805.1 Carlito syrichta
TTTTTTTTTTTTTTTTTTATTGTAGAGATGAGGTCTGGCCAAGTTGCCCAGGCAGTTCTCAAACCTGATGGCTTAGGCAATCCCCTGGCCTCGGCCTCCCCAAGTGCTGGAATTATAGGCTTGAGGCACCACGCCCAGCCTCCTTTTGCTTTTCATAGTATATTTAATATTTTATTTCATTTTAATTTTTTTGGTAGAGATAGCATCTTGCTGTGTTGCCCAGGGTGATCTTAAACTCCTGGCCTCAAGTAATCCTTCTGCTTTGGCCTCCAAAAGTGCTGAGGTTACAGACGTGAGCCACCATGCCTGACACTTGGTGTATTTCAGGTTGATTTACTAAGACATGCAATTTGAGCATACACAGTTTTGAGGCTTTGCACCTTTTTATCAGGGTAAATTCCCACACAACATCCACATAGATACTTTCTTTTTTTTTTTTGAGTTGGAGTCTCACTCTGTCGCCCAGACTGGAGTGCAGTAGCTGCTCCCGGCCACCGCAGCCTTGACCTGCTGGGTTCCGGCGATCCTTCCGCCTCAGCCTTCCGAGTAGCCGAAATTACAGGCGCGCCACCACGCCCAGCTAATTTTTTGATTTATTGTAGAGATGAGGTCTCGCCTGCCCAGGCGGGTCTCGAACCCGCGGGCTCAGACAATCCACTCACCTCAGCCTCCCAAAGGTGCGGGATTACAGGCTGAGCCACTGAGCCCGGCTTAGATACTTTCCATTTGTGTCTTTTCACAAGTATCGTCTGTTTCCCTGGATAAAGCAACAGCAATGGATTCCTTCCCTCCATCAGGAGACTTCAGAAAGAGCTGTGTCAGCAGAGTTTGGAATGGAGGCCAAACTAATTTTGGATCACTTCAGAAAGAAAGCAATCAAAAAAATGTGTTGTATCACATCTTGAATATGGGCTCAGGCCCTCTGCCAGGTAGTCAGTGAACATTTTTTATGAATCTGATTTTTTTTCTATTAGAAAAATTACTAAACCTCTGATTCAACCAGAATAACACAAGAGGAACAGTACGGACTCTTCATTGTTCATTCAGAGCATGTTTGGGAGGAAGTATAATGGTTTGTAAAATTGGTCCACATATAATGCATGATGTTAATAACTCTGGGTGACTTAGTGGCTCACACTGAGTGAGCTCCACAATATGTTATTTATGCCTTTTGTGCTTTTTCTAGGGTAACATATGTCCCCCTCTGGTCACAGTATTTGATTGCTCATTTACTGTGTTTTAACCACAAGCTCTGTGTCACTCATAGTCACATGGCTCCAAATGAAATATAGATTATAAAGGAACACACTTCCCATTTTTTAATAAAATGACTTCCAGCTGATCTTAAAAGTGTTGACAATTCCCTCTGGATGCAAGTGTTTATCTGCTAATGCTTATCACTTGGGATTTTTCCTGCTTAGTTTCAAAAGTGGGAACATGGAGAGCAAAGCCAATGTTTTAGGAGATTAGTACAGTTTGTGCTGTGTGACTACGTTTTGGTCAACAATGACCCGCATATATGATGGTGGTCCCATAAGATCATAATATCATATAGGAATCTACCTTTTCTATGTTTAGATATGTTTAGATATACAACTACTTGCCACTGTGTTACAATTGCCTATAGTATTCTCTGTACAGTAACACACTCTACAGGTCTATAGCCTAGGAGCAGCAGCCTAGACCATCTAGCCTAGGTGTGTAGTAGGCTGTACCATCCAGATTTGTGTAAGTGCACTCTATGATGTTTGCAGAACAATGAAATCATCTAATGATTCATTTCTCAGAATGTGTTCCCATTGTTAAGCAATACATGACTGTATTTGAGAAACAAAACTGAATGAAATAAATATCACACTTCAGTAAGAAGACAGTTTTAAGCACTATACAAGGGGAGACCCCAAATAAAAACAGAATTTATTTACAAAAAATTGTGTATTTGTTCTTACATGTTTAAACTTCAGTCACCTTCAAAGTACTCTCTGTTTGATGCAATACTTGAAACACTTTTTCCACTGCTCTAATCAGTTTTTGAACTTGTCCATTTTGATGTCTTTTAGTATTTCTGCCATTTTTTGTTTCACCTCTTCCACATCATTAGAGGAAACAAACAAATAAACAAAAAGTCACTTGGAGTGAGATGGAGTGAATGGGGGAGGGTGGGGCATGGGAGTCATGCTATTTTGTGTCAAAAATTGCTAAATACTCAGTGTGGTGTGGGTAAGTGTATGGGTAAGTCCTGGTGGAAGAACCGGTCCCTGTTTGCCATAACTTGGAACATTTCTTCCACAAATCGTGATGCAACCTTCTCAAAACTTCCAGATAAAAAACTTCAGTTGACCTTTTGATCTGGAGAAATAAATTCTGAGTATACTACAAGGGGTCCACCCTCCAAAAGATAATTCCGGGTTTTTTTTTCATTCTTCCCTGTTACAGTGAAATTATGTCTTGCTACCCCATTCCCATCCGCAAACAAATAAACATAAAACTACAATACTTTCAATGTGTCAGGAAATACAAGACTTGGTCCTTCTGTGATCAGGAATAAGGTTGTGTGCTCAGAATGGTAAAGTATGGATGTGTGCAACCAAGTCCAAAGTGGCACATGCATTCCTGCAGAGGGCCTTATGTTGCTGGGTGGAACCTTTGTGGGAAATTGTTTGGCAAAGAGAAAAGGACCTGCTAGGATCCCTAGGTAACTTCGTCCCACTACGGAAACCCCTCGTCAGTGGCTCTGAATGTCTTTCGTGTTGTTACAGGTACCTTGGCCATGGAGATGATTTCTTGGAGACCTGCCAATAGGAAAGGAGCTAGGGATTCCTCACTTCCAGGCAGCTTTAAGGAATAGGGAGATCCCTGAATTTGTAGGTGAGATAATCATTTTTCTTCCTATTTCACAACCTTGTCTTCTTGGTTGTGGTGCTCAATTTATAACAGTTACAGAGTTATTTCAGGCACGCCAACTTTGGATTTCTTTTTTTTTTGAGTCAGAGTCTCACTCTGTCGCCCAGACTGGAGTGCAGTGGCACACTCCCGGTCACCACGGCTTCGACCTGCCGGGCTCAGGCGTCCTCCCGCCTCAGCCTTCCAAGTAGCCGGAACTACAGGCGCCACTTACCATGCCCGGCTGATTTTTGATTGATTGCAGAGACGAGGTCTTGCCAAGTTGCTTGGGTGGGTCTCGAATCCATGGGCTCAGGCAATTCACTCACCTTGGCCTCCCAAAGTGCTGGGATTACGGGCTGAGCCTCCGAGCCCGGCCCAACTTTGGATTTCAACAAGATAAATGGTGATATCCACCAAGGCTCAGTGAAGAAACCACCCTTAACATGAGAAACCATCAAGATTTAAAGTAATAAAGTCCAGAGAAATGCTCCATGCCGTTAATTTGACTTCTAAAAGTCCTTTGACTTTGATGTGTCCATCAATCACAGGCCTATTTTTGCTTCATTTCAGCTGTCTTTGGCTCAAATGAGTGGAGTTAAGTTTTTTGGATAGCTGCAGATTGTTTCTCTTGTTTTCTACTAATGGACAAAGGAGCAAGATTTTTGTTAGGAAAACTTGCTGAAAAGAATGGAGTGATCTCCCAGAGCCACCAGTTCCTTAGCAATAATCTTCCAACTGAAATCACTGTTGCCTTGGTGAGCTACAAATTAGGGTGACATTTCTCAGGCAGGGCTCATCAGAACTAGAGTTGCTTAAACTGCTAATATGTTTGTTCCGTTTTGTTTTGTTTCAACCATTGTGTATGGTCAAAGAAAGGGATGAAAAGTCCTGGGTTAAACAGATTTCAAATAATTTCTTCCTTCCTTCCTTCCTTCCTTCCTTCCTTCCTTCCTTCCTTCCTTCCTTCCTTCCTTCCTTCCTTCCTTTCTTTCAAGTCAGGGTCTTACTCTGTCACCTAGGCTGAAGTGCAGTTGATCACATCTCACCACAGCTTTGAATTTCTGCCTCAGTCTCCCAAGTAGTTGGGACTACAGGCTTGTGCCACACACCCAGCTAATTTTTTTTTTTTTTTTTTATTTAGAGATGAGGTCTTGCTATGTTGCCCAGGTGGTCTTGAACTCCTGGGCTCAAATGATCCTCCCGCCTCAACCTCCAAAGTGCTGGGATTATAGGTGTGAACCTCGGTGCCTGGCCAGGACTTTCTTTTTTTGCAGGACATTTAAATTATATAATGTTCGAATATACATTGCATGCTTTGGGATGAATGGTTTGTAGAAAACAGTTTGTGAGACATCGAACATTGGAGAGAATGTGTGGAGAGGTGGCCCACGCTAGGGCATCAGTTGACTCCTTGATGGCTGGTGGTTAAGCAATGACATTGGATGGCCCCATGTGTGACCCTGGTACAGGTGTGAAGAAGGCAGGAAAAGAATTGGAGATAAAGCTGGAAAACACAGAGGAATATACAGAAGATGATAAAAATTCTTGTTTTATATCACCCAGAAATAACTATTTTTGACCTGCAATGTGATTCATTCTTGTCTTTTTACTTTGTCTATATAAATGTATGTATATGTCACTTTTGACTTCTGCAATTCCAAGAGGCACTCAAAGTGGTTACCATCAGCTTCCAGACACTTCTGATTATGGTAAACATCTCTTAAACTGTATTACATTTTTTTGGCACCCCCAGTATGTGTGTGTATATAGGCTGGAGTGCAGTGGCATGATCATAGCTCACCGTATGCAGCCTTGACCTCCTGGGTTCATTCAGGTGATCCTTCTGCCTCAGTCTCCCAAATAGCTGAGACTACAGGTGTGAGCCACTATGTCTGGCTAATTTAAAAAATTTTTAGAAATAGAGATAAGGTTTCAGTATGTTGCCCAGGCTGCATATTTTTTATCTCTTGTAATTTTTGACTTTTAAGACATTTATCCAGGAAAGAAAGTATTCCTCTGACTCTGAATGAAAACTTGGGCAGTGCCATAACTTTTCTGATGACAAAGTCATTCCATGTCTCATGATCTCCACTCAGAAATTTAAATGTCCAGTCTGAAAAAATCAGCTGCATTTTCATCTTTATTTAACAGTGAGACTCCTCCCCTCCCCAGGTAGGTGTCTGGTGTGGCCAGCTTGGTCTTGCAGCCTCCTTCCCTGTTAAGTAGCTTCTGTCACTGACCTGGGCAGGGAGGGGGAGGGACGAGAGGAAACACTGTGGTATGGGAAAGCTCTTACCTGGTGCTCTCATGAGATGGACTGGCAGCCAGCAGCTGCCTCCTTCTCCAGGGTATGCTTCTTGATGGCAGCAGTGATCCAGGTTCCTGACTGACTGCTCTCCTTGGCCCGAGATTACCAGAGTTCATTCCACAGGGATTTTCTTGGTTGGGTTCTCTCGTTGCCACCAAGTGGTTTGGGGTAGCATCTCTTATTCACATGACCCCAGGCAGACAGTTCTCCTAGGGTCTGCATCTGCTTCCAGGGATACACATACCTTTGAGTCCATGTCACATCCCAGAAGAAACTTTCCTGCTGCCAGTCGTGACTGCTTCTTAGGTGTGAGACAGGAACCCATGCCTTGTGCCCTTCAACTGCAGAGGGGGCACTTATCAAACTTCTGAAGTGGTCCCTTGGAATCCTCTTTCCGGGGCACAGTGGTGCAATTGTACCTCACAGCAACCACAACCTCCTGGGCTCAGGCAATCCTTCTGCCTCAGCCTCCTGAGTAGCTGGGACTACTCAGGTGCATGCCACCATGGCCGGTTAATAAAAAAAATTTTTTGTAGAGACACAGTCTTGCTATGTTGCCTGGGCTGGTCTTGAACTCCTGGGCTCAAGCAATCCTCCCACCTCTTCCTCTCAAAGTGCTTGGGTTGTAGGTGTGAGCCAACACACCCTGCCCAGGCTTGATGTAAGGGGAAACATACACCCACAAGTCTATTGGTGGGGAAGAGGAAGAGGGACACGCATGATTTTGTCCTGAGAAATTCTCTCCCCAAACCCTCTTGTTCTTAACTCTCTCTCAGTCTGTTTAGATCATCAGGAGTTTACTAAAACAGATACAGAACCAATTTTCAGCTAAATCTTTGAGAAATTTTGCATTTTGTAACAAATGTTCTATCTTCAGTGAAAGTTTCAGGTTGATTCCTGTCACAAAAATACTTGTACACACTTCTTTGAATTTCTCCTAGGAGGGCAATTCACCTAAGAATGACTTGTCAGAAGGGGAATCATTGGCTCAAAGGGTGTGGAAAGAGTATTTTTATTCTAAACTTGTGATTATTTTTTTAAACTGGAGACTGAAGGGGAATGGTTTGGCCGAGTGGGGGTGAACCAGGTTATATAAGAAGCCAGACCATGTGCTAAGTGGTACTGGCATGGGTATCCGAACCTTTCTATGTGACTATAATTTGCTTCTCTCTTTAATGCTGCGGTTTGAGGTTCTTCACACTATAGTACCGAGCAACTCCCAGTGCAGGAACACTTACTTAAAGGCATAAGAGCTGTATTTGCAATGGAAATAGGAGAATCTTTTTTTCCTCTGTCAAAGTGCTGGAATTACAGGTGTGAGCCACCATGCCCAGCTAGGAAATAGAAGACTCTTAGATGTCAATGATTAGTGGAAATTTTAATGACAATAGTTAACATTTGTATAACATTGAACATGCACCAGATCGAGTTGCAGTGATGGTTAGCATATTAGATCTCACATCAACTCCATGAAAGGGCACTATTATTATTTCCACTTTACAGATGAGGAGACTGAGGCATAGTGAAATTAAGTAATTGATTCTTCTTAGAAGTGGCACAGTTGAAAGTTAAGCCCAAGCAGTGTATCTTTGAATTTCCGCTGTATAGCGTGTGTCTAACGTAGCATGGAACTGCATCTGATGCCAAATAAAACACCATCTACTGGGATTGTTCTCAGAGCTTTTGTTACCATCCCACAAAGGAGACAGGAAACATTTTCAGACATTAACCTGATTTCCAGAATTAAATGTGCAAGAAGAGGATTGTAATCTGGTTGGGTGGTCACCAGTTCCACCTTGGTGGCATCTGTTTCTCTTCCCTTATTGGAGAAGTGGGACCCATAGCTCTGTTCTGCATCACAAGTGTATAACAGATGCTTGGTGAGATATCATTGCATGCCTGGACGAATGGTACAGGATTCAGAAGCAAAGAACCCAAATACCCGTTTTCACTTCTTTTCTTTCTCCTCCCTCCCTCCCTCCCTCCTTCCTTCTCTCCCTTCCTTCCAATTGCAGCCTCACTCTGTTACCCAGGCTGGAGTGCAGTGGCACAATCACAGCTCACTGCAGCCTCAAACTCCTAGGCTTAGGCAATCCTTCCGTTTCAGCCTCCTGAGTAGTTGGGACTACAGACACCACCACTCTCAGCTAATTTTCTGATTTTTTTGTAGCGACAAGGTCTCACTATGTTGTCTATGCCTTAACCTCTCAAAGTGCTAGATCTACAGGCATGAACCATCATGCCCAGCCTGTTTTCTATTTCATTATTCTCTTTATCATGAAATTTATTAAAAGGTAGATATCATGGCCCCCATATTCCAGATGAAGAAGCTGAAGCTTAGAGAAATCAATCTTGTCCAAGGCTAGACAGTAGGTCAACCCCAGATACAGTGTCCAGACAGTTGTTGGTCATGCTCTTCTGCTCACCTACTGTTGCCACCTATGTCCAGGGACTGTCACAAGGGTAACATTGAGTATGCATTTCTGCAGTTCCCCTTAAAATAACCCATTTTCAAGACCTAGAGTTTACCTCATTTAAATTCCTTAAACTCAGTCTTGCTATTAAAATATTTCCTTGTGTTTCCAAACGGATTGTTCACATCCTTTTCATTAAAATTAAGCCAGAGTAATTTCTCCACACTTCAGAACACTGTTGGCTTTGTTAGAAACCCCTGTTAGTGCATTTTTCTCACATGACATCTTTTTGAATTAATTATTTCATTCTGCTATAACCTCTTTCTGAGTGCAAGCCCAGCAGCTCTGTGGAGCTTGGGAAGAAGCTCCTCCTCACATCTCCCGAGGATACTGTTGTCTCACCTCCAGCACTGCAAGAATAACAGCTCCAGCACTGCAAGAATAACAGCTCGACCTGGCATCAAAGGGCTGAGTCCTCACCCTTTTATGCTCCGGACTAGAGTGGGAAAGTATTTTTAACTGCTCTTAACCTTGATCTTCTCCTACATGGAGAAGATATCACTAATCGCTTCAGGATTCCTCCTTGCTGGCTCTCAATGCAAATCTCCAAGCAGGTTCCATGAAGCCATTGGAAGTGACACTTAAGTTGTCTTTGGTAAATAGGGATGCTCAGCTTTCACACAGGCCTGCTTTAACATTCGTGGGGCCCCAGTCAAGAGTACAGATGAATGCCACATGCTGTATGTCTAAATATTTCAAAGCTGGAAATCAGCAGCACTTGGTGGCTCATGCCTGTGAGGATGCACTTTGGGAGGATGAGGTGAGAGGACTGCTGAGGCCGGGAGTTCAAGATTAGTATGGGTAATATAGCAAGACTGCATCTCTATAGAAACAAACAAACAAAACTTAGACAGGTGTGGTGGCACATGCTTGTAGTCCTAGCTACTTGGGAGGCCGAGGAAGGAGAATTGTTTGTGCCTAGGAATTGGAGGCTTCATTGAGTTATGATCATGCCACTGCTCTCCAGTCTGGGTGACAGAAGTGAATGTGTTTCTTAAAAAAGAAGTTATAAATCAAGGGACCTGAAGAGGTGTTTGTACACCCATGTTCATAGTGACATTATTTACAATAGTCAAAAGGTGGAAGTAGCCTAAGTTATATTGATAAATGAATGAATAAACAAAACGTGACATGTACACACAATGAAATATTACTCAGCTGTGAAAAGGAAGGAAATTCTGACACATGCTGCAACATTGATGTGCCTTGAGGACATTATGCTAAGTGAAATAAGCCAGTCACAAAAGGACAAACATTGTATTATTCTATTTATATATGGTAACTTGTAGTCAAATTCATGGAGACAGAAAGCAGAACAGTGGTTAGCAATCAGGGACCGGGGCAGGGGGAGGGTGGAAGAGGGGAGAGAATGTTGGAAAACTGTTTTTTTTTTAAAATTATATTTTTAATTTAGAGATGGAGTTTTTGCTCTGCTGCCCAGGTTGGAGTGCAGTGGTATAGCTCATTGCCACCTCGAACTCCTCATTTCAGCCTCCAAAGTAGCTGGATTACAGATGTGAGCCCTTGTCCCTGGTCCGGTCAAGCACTTTGTAAAAAATGGAAGTCATAGAGAGAATGTTTATAGGTTGAGAGAAGAAACTACTAGGAAGGGAAGAACAGAAAATCTAAGGAGGGATAATTGATGGTGCAAGTAGACGACTAGGGTCAGGAGTAGAGGGAAGGCATGACCTTGAACCAGGGGCGGGCGATTCACTTTCTAAAGCTGGCGATACCAGCAAAAATAGTCAAGTTTGTAACTGGGGTGTTGAGGTGGATTGTGATTGCTTTAATTATTTTTAATTAAGAGATAAAACCACATGCAGAGAATGGAGAAAAGTGTGAATTTAAGGCGAATGTTGAAATTTTGGAGTAACTACTTAGGAGAAAATGGTAAGTTGCAGATCAAGGCGGTTAAAATAATTGTTCACTGGCATAAGGGCGAAGCTGAGTGTGTTGAACATGAACATTAAGTGGCAAAAATCTGCAAGGTTGTGTGAAGTTAGCATCCTAGATGGTGGGCAGAGGAGACAGTCTATGGATGTGAACCCAAGGAGAGTTTTGGTGCTCAGGTGTAAAGTAGTCAGAAGAAAAAATATGCCTGAGAGTGAGGTGTGCAGGTAACATAGGAGATTATGGCTCACTGCAGCCTCTGTCTCCTAGGGTCAGGTGATCCTCCTGTATCAGCCTCCCGAGTAGCTGGGACTACAGTTTCACACCACCATACCTGACTAGTTATTTTTTAAACATTTTTTGGTAGATATGAGGTCTCACTATGTTGCCCAAGGAGAGCAGGTGGTTCACCAGGCCTGAAAATGGGATGGGGGTGGAGGTGATACCAGCAAGAAGTTGATCCACTCTGACACATTGAGGAGGTCAAGAAGAGCATCTGCAACTGGGGAGGGGGTATGAGAGAACCGATGGGTAGGAAAATCCTGGATATAGTTCTTGAGATTTCAGAGGTGAAGCAACTGGAGTGAATTTTTGAGTGAGGAGGCCCCGAATGAGGCCATTGGACTCAGGTGAGGCTACCTGGACTTGGCTAGGCTGGAAGGACAGATCAATCCTGGGGAGACTGTAGACATTTGGTGCCAAGATTGGTTAGCTTTCACACGTTGCAATTAACATGGCACTTGAAGAAAAGAGGGAACATAGGCTGGGCTCCGTGCCTCAGCCTGTAATCCCAGCACTTTGAGAGGATGAGAGGAGTGAATTGCCTGAACCCGCGGGTTCGAGACCCACCTGGGCAACTTGGCAAGACCTTGTCTCTACAATAAATAAAAAATTAGTTGGGGGTGGTAGTGCATGCCTGTAGTTCCAACTACTTGGAAGGCTGAGGTGGAAGAATTGGGGGAGCCCAGCAGGTCAACGCTGGGGTGGCTGTGAGTGTGCCACTGCACTCCAGCTTGGGCAATGGAGTGAGACTCCAACTCAAAAAAAAACAAAAAAGAGGGAACCTATTAGCATAGTGTAAAAATCGTGTGAAACCCTCTCTCTATTTAAGCCACGGGCCCTGTGACTGTGGCATTCACTCTACATTTTCATTTCTATCATGAGCTTCTGATCGGTTTCTCAGAGACTCGGGGGACTCAGACACTGAGGTGAAGTTATAGGTTAGAACCAAAGTTGGAGAATTAGGGGAATGCAGATCTAGTGTTCACCAGGGTAACAAACGGTGAACAGAGAGGAAGTGTCATGAGGGATTCAGGCCTTTAGGGAGGACTAGGTTTCAGTTGAGACCTGAGAAGGAAGGGAGTGCTGCATGGGGTGCTAGAGAGATCTCACTGTCCTTGAAGAGGTGTTTCAGAGGACAGTGGAAACATACGGAAGAGGGTGGGGAGGCCAAGAGTGGTCAGAGCAAGTGTGAGGTATTGTCTGCACATAGACTCTTTTCCCTCTATATTTGGCTTCTTTCTGCCCCTCCCTAAGGAAGCAGCCTCTGGCCAAGGCTGGGCTCTGAAGGACATGTACATTCCCAGTAATGTTCAGGGTAGGGGGTGATCCAGCAGAGCTGATTACGATGTGGGCAGCCCCCTTACTCACTGTGATTGTAAATACCGTATAGCAATCGAACAATGAGCTTGCTAGATTATGAAACTGCTTGCCACACTGTCCTGAGGTGTAGATTCTTTGAACAGTCACCGTCGTTGCCGCCTGTAAGTTATCATAAACCAGTGTCTTTTCTTGCTGGACCTCCAGGTGACTTCTTTGAAATATATAAAGAACATTATGTGCAAGATATCTCAGATTTGGGGTTACTGAGTCACAGCAAGGAATGAAATGTAGGTCCGAGGGAGGAGATCATGGAGATTCGATGCCTAGGCTTGTTAGTGTTTATAAATGGTAACTAAAAGATCACACAAGGCCCGAAAAAAAGAAGGTACCTGATAATGCCATATAAAACCCTCTTCCTGGCTGGACACAGTGACTCACACACTCACACCTATAAGCTCAGCAGTTTGGGAGGCTGATGAGGGAGGATTGCTTCAGACCAGGAGTTCAAGACCAGCCTGGGCAACAGAATGAGACCCCCTCCCCAGCTCCTGCTCTATCTCTACAATAAATAAATAAATAAATAAATAAATAAATAAATAAATAAATAAATAAATAAATAAATAAAACCCTCTCTTTATTAAGACACACATCATCCGGGCATACCATCCCTGTCACTTATGGGGGAAGTAGAATACTGTGGGGACATGGGGTGAGAGGACAGGGGGAAAGAAATGGACTGAGAAGGTGATGCACTGGCTCCTGCCCAAGGCTGGCAGGGATACACGCAGGTTCCAGTCATGTAGCCCAGGACCTGATCAGGCTGGGAACACTGGGCTAGTGGGTCATACATGGGTTTAGCAGCCCGTGAGGTGGAGATGTTGAGTCTCAGAAGACCCAACTTTAAGAGGCTGATTTGTTGAACTTGGTTGGGGTTCTGGAGGGAGAAGGGCAGAAGGGAGGAGGGAGGGTGAGTCATATTTATTAAGGTTCCATGTGAGACACTTCAAAAGCTCTCATTTAATTCTCATGATAATCCTACAACAGAAGCTTTGTTATCCTCGGTTTATAAATGATGTGTAAACTCGCCTGCAACATGATGTGAACTTCTATATGAATGCAGATTTTTCTTTCCAGATGCCCAAACGAGGCAATGCATAAATAGAAAAAAAAAACAACAACAGGATAATAAGAAAGGCAAGTCAATAAGCATACAACCTTTGTAGTTGCCTTTGGTTTTCAGACAATATTTTCTCCTACCTTCCCTGCCTCCTTTGTCTAATCATGACTCAGGGTCTGTCTGCTTTATTATCCAACAAGATTCAAAGTGCTATTTCTAATCTTCAACAGTAAAAATATTCAAATCATATGCTTTAAAGAGTATTCACGTTGTATTCGCTTCTGACTGCCTCTCTGGGGAGTCAGCTCTGATGCGCTGAGAGCTGGATGGAGCTGGATGCGCTGAGAGCCGTGGATTCTGGCTCTGGTCTTTGCTTCTGATTAACTGTGACAAGACACTCAATCCCTGAAGTTTTCTCAAACAGGGATAATGTGATCTGCATTGCTTTAAGATTGACATGCAGGAGGAAGCCAGGAGCAAGCACTGGTGCTCTTGAAACAGAAGAATTCAGAACCACAAACCTTTATCTGAAACCTTTGGGGCCAAGCGTGTTTTGGAATGACCCAGATTTTATTTTGTTTTGTTTTTGAGTCAGGATCTCACTCTGTTGCCAAGGCTGGAATGCAGTGGCACGATCACAGCCCACTGCAGCCTCAACCTCCTGTCTCAGGGAATCCTTCTGCCTCAGTCTCCCAACTAGCTGGGACTACAGGTGTGCAGCACCATGCCTGGCTAATTTTTTGATTTTTGTAGAGATGCGTTCTTACTATGCTGCCCAGGCTGGTTTCGAACTCTGGGTTCAAGCAGTCCTCCTGCCTCGGCCTCCAAAATGCTAGGATTATAGGCGTGAGCCATCACCCCTAGCCAAGATTAATACTCTTATAAAAGAAGATTCAGAGAGCTGCCCTGCCCTTTCATCCTTCCGTCGTCATGTGAGGACACAATGTTTGTTCATTTTTGCCCCCTTCCACCATGTGAGGACACAGCAAAAGTGCCATCTTAGCAGAGACCGGGCCCTCACCAGACACCAAACCTGCCCACACCTTGGTGTTGGACTTCCCAGCCTCCAAAACTAAACAAACTCGAGAAATAAATATCTGTTTTTAATAAATTAGTCAAAGTATTTTGTTATAGCAGCACAAATGAACTGAGGCAGTTTTCTATAATAGAAATGGAAAAAACAGGAGCTGATACAGAAACTCAGTGTATGAATGTGTGTGTGTATGTCAGAGTCTCATTCTGTTGCCCAGGCTAGAGTTCAGTGGCTCACTCACGGCTACCATATACCTTCTGAGCTCAGGTGGTCCTTCAGCCTCAGTCTTCCAAGTAGCTGGAACCACAGGTGTGCCACCATGCCTGGCTAATTTATTTATTTATTGTAGAGATGAGGTCTTGCCAAGTTGCCCAGGCTGGTCTTGAATCCCTGGACTCAGGCAATCCTCCTGCCTCTGCCTCCCAAAGTGCTGGGATTATAGGTGTGAGTCACCACACCTGCTGATGGTTCTTTATTAGAGAACAATGTGGGGTGGGAATTATGACCTGGGTAGAATGTGGGCTCTGCCAGGGTCCTGAACAAGACTTGCAATAAGAAAAACTCAAAGGAACCCCACAGGGGAATGATTTGGCGAGCAAAGCAGAAGCCCAGCTAGCACTGAAGTGCTCACCACGGGCCAGGACAGCAGGGAGACTTGGCCAGAGCTCAGCTGAGGATGGGGTGCTGAGACCCCAGAGCACTTGTGGCTCCATACCCAGTCTGAGCAGGAAATGGGGCTTAGGAGGGCATGAGGCAGAAAGAGCCACAGGCCAACAGAGGGAGGATCTATGGGGCGTGGGATGAGGGGAGGCCTGCCGACATTGTCAAAGTCTTTGTCCTTCTTTGTTTGTTTTAAAATCAACTTCCTGATGATGAAATGGGACTTGGAACGTGAGACAACCATGAGTCTGTGATGAAATGACTTAAAATATCCAGTTAAAAACTCATTAAGTTTTTCTGAAGGCTATTTAAGTAATTATGATCTAACCTAAATGGCCAGTACAAGGCCTGGTTAAATAAACCATGGGCATCTATGTGCCCAAATGTTTTATAGCCATTAAAATTATGTTTATAAAGGCCTGGGAAGATGTTTATGTTATAATGCTGTGTTAAAAAGGGAGGAAACAAGACTGTTTATAGACTACAAAGAAACAAAATAAAAATATTTTCTAGTAGAAAATCCAGCAAAATATTAATCTGGTGATCGCCTCTGGATGGTGAGACTGAGAATCCTCTTTCTACTTTGTTTTCCAAATTACCTGTACTTTGTCTTTTTCTTTCAGTTGCTTTTCTGTCTTATGCCTATTACTTTTGCCATGAGAAGGACCCAGTAAACTCCTTTCTGAAAGGATTACACCTTACTTTCTTTAAATTAATCTGGATTCAAAGCATTTTGTGTTTCAAAGAGCAAACACATCTACAAAGAAAAATAATATTGCACTAACACTCCCAATTACATGAACTCTAAATACAAAAGGCAAAAAATGAAGAGCTTCTCCCCAAAATATCAAGCCTAAGGAGAAACAATTCATTTTTTTTCCTTTTTTTAAATAAGGTCAAATTGGCAAGACATTTCAGGCTGTGGAAAAGCACTAGGAGTTCACAGTGCAGTATGAACATGACTTACATTCTGTCATGTAAATGCTTTTGCTGCAGGAAGAGGCTGTTTTTAGAGATGACTGTGGAAAAGGAGATGCTCTCTCTTCCATACTAACCGGCAGATTTCCTTCAGGGAGGGAATTCTTCAGGCTTCATCTCAAACATGATCTCTTCCAGGATGCCTTCTCTAGCCTTGAGCTGGAATCATTGTCCTTCTCGCTTCCCCAGCATCCTAACAGGACTCCTCTCCTGTCCTTATCATGTGAGGTCATCTCTGTAAGGCTGTAAGAGTCTTAGAACAGCAGAGACAGCATCTTATTTATGGCACTCTTCACAGCACCTAGCAGATCCCCTGGCAGATAGTAGGTGCCGAATAAATGTTTGTTAAATGAGCTGAGTAATTCTCCAAAGGCGTGAGGGAAATTTTATTAGTTTCTTAGCACTGCCATAACAAAGTACTGGGAGGCTTTCTCACAATTCTAGAGGCTAGGAGTCTAGAATCAAGCTGTAGGCAGGGTTGGTTCCTTCTGGAGGATCTGGGGGTGTGGCTGTCTTGTGCCCCTTTCTGCTTATGGTGTTACTGGCAGTCCTGGGCCTTCCTTGACCTTCAGCAATGTCAGCCAGCTCCTGGTTCCATCCTTATGGGGCATCCTCCCATGTGAGTCTCCTCTGTGCCTCTGTGTCCCCATGTCCTGAACTTCCTCTTTTTATAAAGACACAAGTTATACAGAATTTAGGGCCCACCCTAATCCAGTGTGATCTCATCTTCACTCAATTACATCTGAAAAGACTCTTCTTTCCAAACAAGTCACATTCACAGGTACTGGGGTTAGGACTTGGACATATCGTTTTGGGAGACACAATTCAATCCACAACAGAAGCTATCACCATGGATGATAGATTGACAGACAGATGGATAGATAGATAGAATGCAGCATAGTGTAGATACTCAGTGAAGTGGTGTTAGCCGCTGTAATCAGTATAATATTAGGGTAATGTATAAGTACGTAGCGTTCATTTTTGGCATGGCAACACTGCGGTGTTGGGAGTTTGTTTATCATTTGTCACTTGGAGTGACAGTGTTGTGCTTGTGAATATGCCTTGCATTTTGCAGATTTGAAGAAAGTTAGTGCTAGTTGTGGGCTAAAGAGGATGGAGTGTCAAGTGGAAAAACCTGAACACTTTCAGCATATTCTTCTGTCTGAGTTTAACAGAAGAGTAAAGGTAGCAGAGGTGGCTTGAAACATTTGTGTCATGTCCAGGGAGAATGCTATCGGGGAAAGCATGGCAAGAAAATGGTTTTGTTGTTTCAAAGAGGGTCACTTTGACCTGAGTGATTCTCCATGTTCAGGAAGATAATCAGGCTTTGATGAAGACCATTTAACTGCTTTAATCCATGTTGATTTATGTCAGTCAACCTGAGAACTGGCAAATATGATGAACTTTGACCAATCAACAATCATGCAACATTTGCATCCAAGGGCAAGCAAAAACGCTACAAACTTAAGCATCAACCCAATATAATGAGCCTGCAGAGAGTATAGAATCATTTCTCCTGAGGCTAGATTTTTTTGGGGGAAGAATCTGTTTATTTTTTGCTTTTGTATCTAGAGTTCATATAGTTAGAAATGTTAGTGCAATACCATTTTTCTTTTTTTGAGTTAGAGTCTTACTCTGTTGCCCAAGTTGGAGTGCAGTGGCACACTTACAACTACTGCAACCTCCACCTGCTGGGCTCAGGCGATCCTTCCACCTCAACCTTGCAGGTAGCTGGAACCATAAGTGCACACCACCATGCCTGGTGAATTTATTTTTGTTTTCATTTTTTATTGTAGAGACGAGGTCTTGCCAAGTTGCCAGGCTAGTCTCGAACCCCTGAGCACAGGTGATCTTCTTGCCTCTGCCTTCCAAAGTGCTGGGATTACAGGCATGAGCCACTGCATCCAGCAATGCCATTTTTCTTTGTATATGTGATTGCTGAAACACAAAACGCTTTGAATCTATAGTAATTTTTTATTTTTTATTTTTGAATTGGAGTCTCACTCCTTCTTCCAGGTTGGAGTGCAGTGGCACACACGCTCATGGCCACCCCAGGGTCGACCTTCTGGGCTCCAGCGATCCTTCCACTTCAGCCTTCTGAGTAGCCAGAACTACAGACGCATGCTACCACGCCCAGCTATTTTTTATTTTATTTAGAGAAAAATTGCCCGACTGGTCTCACCAAGTTGCCTGACTGGTATCGAACCTATGGGCTCAGGCCATCCACTCGCCTTGGCCTCCCAAAGTGCTGGGATTACAGGCTGAGCCACTGAGCCCAGTCAAATCTATAGTAATTTAAAGAAAGTAAGGTGTAAACCCTTTCAGAAAGGAGTTTATTGAGTCCTTCCTGTGACAAAAGTAATGGATACAAAACAGAAAACAACGAAAAGGAAAAGTGAAGTACAGATAATTTTGAAAATAGAAGAGTAGAAGGACAAGTAAAAAAATACTCCTAGTCTCACCATCTAGAGATTGTCACTACATTAATATTTTGCTGGATTTTCTACTAGATTGTTTTTCATGCATAGTTTTTATTTTGTTTTTTAGTGTTCTATTAACAATCTTGTAGGCCAGGCGTGGTGACTCAAGTCTGTAATCCCAGCACTTTGGGAGGCCAAGTTGAGAGTATTGCCTGAGCCCAGGGGTTCGAGAACAGTCTGGGCAACTTGATGAGGCCTCATCTCTACATTAAATCAAAAAATTAACCAGGCATGGTAGTGCGTGCCTGTAGTTCCAGCTACTTGGAAGGCTGAGGTGGAAGGATCACCTAAGCCCATCAGGTTGCTGCGGGGTGGCTGTGAGTGTGTCACTGCACTCCTGCCTGGGTGACAGAGTGAGACTCCAACTCAAACCTCCACTCCCAACCCCCCCCCCCAAACCC
>NW_007260485.1:440830-470651 GCF_000164805.1 Carlito syrichta
CCCCCCCCCCCACCCCCCCCCCCCCAAACCCAATCTTGTAACCTGCCTTTTCCATAGAGCATTACAGCAGACTGGGCATATAGGGCACCAGAAACACAGTTAGCCCTGAGTAGCCCAGAGCAGGAGATTGGTTCAACCTGGTGTCTGTAAAGCAGGACTGGGCAGGAACATGGAGAGCCAAACAAGTGGGCCTCAAAAGCAGGAAAGGAAGAAGCTGAATTTCAGAAATTGGGCAATGTTGCCCTGCACGGGGAGAGAGGAACTTGGGATTAGTGGAGGAGAAGGACAGGTTGCTGAAGTCTATCAAATGACAATGACTTTCATCTTGTCCTAGGCTATTTCTTTTCATTTTATTTTTTATTTTTATATTTTGAGTTGGAGTCTCACTCTTGTTGCCCAGGCTGGAGTGCAGTGGCACACTTATGGCCACTGCAGACTTGACCTGCTGGGTTTAGGCAATTCTTCCACCTCAGTCTTCCAAGTAGCTGAAGCTATATCAGTCCTGGCTAGTTTTTGTGATTTACTATAGAGACGAGGTCTCACCAAGTTGCCCAGGCTGGTTTCGAATCCCTGGACTCAATCCTCTTGCCTCAGCCTCTCAAAGTGCTGGGATTGCAGGATTGAGTCACTGTGCCTGGCCAGCTATTTCTTTTTAAAGCTCTGTTCTTTTTAAAAATTATTTTGTAGAACTGGGGTCTCGCTATGTTGCCCAGTCTGGCCTTAAACTCCTGGCTTCAAGTGATCCTTCAGCCTCAGCCTCCCAAAGCGCTGGGATTATGGATGTGAGTCCCTGCACCCGGCCCCTAGGTTGTTTAATCACTGTATATGTGTTGGTCTTTGTCCCATGGTATCTGCTTAGCATCTGACCCCAGATACACACACATCAGAAAGAAGCTAAGAATTTTCTTCTAGGAATCATAAAAGGAAAAAAAAAATGTGTTGACTCTAAGAAGAATAACAGGACCAGTGGGAAACACACTGAACTCTATACAATGGTCCTAATTGTGTCTTTTAAATTCCGACAAATAAAGTCCATAATAATTAGTAGCATACTTGGCAGAGATTAAATTCTCATAAGTGGCTATATGGTAAATTTTATACTCAACATATGGCTCTGGGATTTGAAGAGTAAAAGACATGTTGCTGCTTCTCTTAGAAATTTTAAAAATGTTTATTACGCATTGGAGAGAGTAATTAATAATATCAAACCTGGAAATTATCTCAATAATTGACTGCCCAGGGTGGAATAATTCCCATAAGCTATTCCTTGGTGAATGTCACTTTTCCTGAGATCTCAGATGAACTGTCCACTGCTTACTCTGGGAAGGGAGAACAGAATGTAATATTTCCATGGGAGTGCTAGGATCCCTTGTTACAAATGACTCATCTGAGAATATCCAAGCTTATGAACATTTCCTCTTGACTATCTGAAGGTAAAGAGAAAAGTTAATGGATTGAAATGCTCTTGCTTTGATTAGGACCAAGTCATTTGAGTTTTGTTGAAATAAACATATCACCAGCCAAGGAAAAGGAGAAGGACACAGAGGCGCAGTGCAGGAAGGCTGAATCAGTAGAAGGGAGAGACCTGGAATATGGATGCTTCAAAATTCCGGGGAAGACTGTTTACTTCCCAGACTCCAGAACAGGAACTTGGAATTTGCAAAGGTGAAAAAGATGAGAACTGGGCCTTGTCAAGCAACCGTGGTTTTCAGTTACTTCATGCATGCCTTGGGTCTGTTTTGATAACCAAGCAAATCTTTTGTAACCCAGGCAAAAAAGGCAAAATATTTGTCCTACTGAAGGAGCTGGCTTAGATTGTGAGATGGGCTCCCAGCATTCCAGCCTCAAAGATAATTAAGACTCGAGAAATTGACTTCTTGAGCAAGAGTTCAGGAAAAGTTTATACTGACTTCACAACTGGCTTCAACCAAAAGCTTCAGCACCCTTTGATTTGAGGTATTAACTTGACCCCTCATTTGCACAGAGCTGGCTAAGGAGAAAGGAGGCAACTTGAAAATGGATTGCAAAGATCTGGTTTAGAACTATGCCTGGCACGCTAAAATATTTAATTCTTCAAAACTTGGCACTTACAGAAGAGGGTGGATTTAAGTAGAGGGTGACCAGCTGGCTGATTACATGTTGCCAGCATTTTTCCTGGCTACTTACTGGATGAGTCCTGTTTATGTCAAAGGCTGACTCTGTCCTTCTTCCCCCTTCCTGTCTGAGAAATGGAATGTCATGAGTCTGCCTTAATGTGAAATGTCCTGGTGAAACCCAATGCCACAGAGGCTGCTTCACCCTCTTGGTGAGCTGGCAAGGCAGGTGGTCCTGGAGGGATACTTGTGGAGAAGCCTTGGGCAGGTCTGAAGTTATGAACAGTTAATACTTCAGCTTACACCCTCCCCACCTCGTTTTTAGGGAAGATCATTCCTTATCCTTAAATAAGATATTGTGAAGCGGAAAGCTACTGATGGCAAACTCAAAGTGAGGGGTTTTGGCGTGTACTCGGAGATTGACTTCTGGTGATCCCACCTGTCTTTAACTGGAGCTGAGCCACGAGGGTGAAGTGAGGTTTGAGCTAGGCAGGGTGGATGAGTTTGAAGTGGGGGTGGCCCTTCTCATCAGGTTATTAAAAAAAAATGAACTTCCAGGGACCTATGTAGTGGATTGCTCAGAAAAGGAACTGAGACTTGAAGAGGATGATGTGCCCAGGTACCAGGAAGTGAAGGCCCCTGTTGGAAGTGAGGCAGGGCAGCTAGTAAAGATTAGGCATAGGTAGATACATTTCTTATATGCAGTTTTTTGTTTTTAATAAGCAAGCATCCAGACATCTTGTCAGTAGGCTGAATGGCCCTGTGGGCTGGAATGAGAATTCAATGTGGACTCTCTTCAGCTCATCAAAGGAAAACTCCATCAAGGTAGTTCCAGACCAGGAATCAAAGTCATAGAAATGATAATAAGACCACTTTTTGGCTCATGAACTTGTGTATTGAAAAGTCTGGCAAGTCTCCCCCCTACCCAAAAAAAGACTGCTTCTCCTCCCATTAGAGGTGGAGACATGTCAACCTCTGGTTACCTGTGCTCCACCCTCATTAGCATATTAATAACGAGGTAGCCATGTCTACCTTTTTTATAAAAAGCAAAAGTGCACTCTTTCTTTTTGAGAGACTTGCCCTTGTCAGGCCTTTCTGGTATAAATCTCCCTCTTTCCCTCTTCTTCTTGCCAATAAACTCTGTTTTAAAACTATACTGGCCACTCTGAAAATCATTTCAGGGTCGAGTCTAAGAACCCACAGGTTTGCACCATACCCTACTTGGCATCAGAAGAATCACCAAAGTCCCAGCAGATAAGGCCTATCAGATGAACAGGCAAACTCCAGGAGGAACCACAAGTTCAAATGCCTCCAGGCAGGGACTAGTCGATAACATAAATACAAGGAAGTGTAAGATTATAGGAAATGGTGGCGACTGTGTCAAACTGCAGAGCATGTGTCCAGTGTAAGGCATTTACATTAAAAAACATGGTGTGGATCAAACAAAACATATCTGGGAGCTGAATTTTGCTCAAGAGTTACCAATTTGTGCCCCTACTGAGTGAGAGCTCAAAATTGAAATCTGAGTTTTGGGGCTGTACTTGATTTCTCAAAAGTAGCTGGCAAAACTGCATGGTACTAAGGGAGGTTATTATCCAACTTCCTGTCATAATCTAAAATTATGGAAAGACATTATTTTCCTGTCCTTTTCCTATTGCCATAAAAAGAAGGCCACCTCAGAAGGAAGATGTCCATTTTAGAAATTGTTAGGGGGTTACCCTTCACTTCCCAATCAATACCTAGAAGTAAACACTCAGGGAGCCCCCCTCTGCCCTTACCCCAATCTTAAAGAATATGAGCACACTGTTCCAGGTTCTTCCTTAATTCCAGGCATTTGAGGCTCTCTGTTATGTCCTCCTCAAATCCCAATGGCACCATAAAGGAAGCAAACCATCATTACAGGGAGTTTTAAGCCAGTTTTGTGAATAAGGCTGGAAGCACTTGTTGATCACAAGGAGATATTTCTTTGTTGCTTTGTATAAATAAAATAAAAATAAATTCCTCTTAAGGTGGGTGCCCTATGGGGGGAAGTTTGAATGGGTAAGATTTATAGTTGGGATAATTAATATTTAGCCAAGAACACAACGGTGGCTTTTAAAATCCTATGGGGCTCTAGAGTCTTATTTTTGGGTCTCTCCTCTGAGAATATCTAAGCTTCTCTCTAGGGATATTGCTAAAAACCAGCTTCAACACACAGTATATATTCCTGAGCACATTTGTGCAACTCTTACCTCTGGCTAGACCACAGCCTGCAGGACTTGTGGTAGAGTTAGATATAAATACCCATACTCCAGGCTGCTACAGCAAAAACAATACTCCCAAACAGCTATTACTCATTTATGGTGTATCTATTAGTGTGTATATAAAAGGTAGAATAGGAATATGTATTGAGTGGGTGATACAAAGCACAGCACTATTGGTCTAAGCCAGAGTAAAGGGTTGGAAAAGTAGATTTGAGCCAGACAGACTATGGGGAGTTCTGCAAGCTAGGATGAGTTCTAACATTCTCCTGGAAGGAGGGAGCCATTGGAAGAGACTTTTGGAATGCTTAACTTGGTAGACATCTGCAAGATACCTCAGAGCAGGAAGACACCTAAGGCTTGGAAATCACTGATAATAAACCATCAAGAAACTTACGGTGACAATGGAACACTGAATTATAACGAGGAATTGCTAATGTTAACAGCATGCTCTTCTCATGCCAACTCCTGTTGCATTAATTCATATTTGCAACAACATGTTGAGGCAGATGTTATTAAAATCATTTTTTTTTCTGGCCAGGCACAGTGGCTCATGCTTGTAATTCCAGCACTTTGGAAAGCTGAGGTAGGGGGATCACTTGAGCTTAGGAGTTCAAGTACAGCCTAGGCAATATAGCAAGACCTCACCTCTAAAAATAAAAAATTAGCCAGGTGTTGGTGGTATGTGTCTGTAGTTTCAGCTACTCCATAGGCTAAGGTGAAAGTATAGCCTGATCCCAGGAGGCTGAGGCTGTAGTGATCTGTGATGGTGCCACTACACTGCACTTCAGCCTTGGGTGACAGAGTGAGATTCTGACCAAAAAAAAAAAAAAAAAAAAAAATCATTCTTATTCAGACAAGGAAACAGAGGCTCAGAGTAGTGAGGAGAATTGTTCAGCGTTACCTCTCTAGAAAGTGTTAGAGCCTGGATATAAACCTGGGTAGCCTAGCTCCAGGGCTGTTGCTTTCAACTAGACTCTAAGTTCTGTGAGAGGGGCCTACATACAAAGCGACCCCCATATGCCAAAAAAGACAGACAAATTTGGTTTGTCGGTTTTGGGTGACTTATTGAGGGAACTCATAGACAGAAGTGTAGTCTTGGGCAGCTGCAAGACAGATAGGTCTCCACTACCATTACTCCCCAGACCCAAGGCTTCTATACCAGGTGTCTCCAAACCCTGTTAGGAACCAGCCTGCACAGCAGGAGATGAATGGCCAGCAAGCAAACGAAGCTTCATCTGTATTTACAGCCACTCCCCATCACTTGCATTACCTCCTGTGCTCTGCCTCCTGTCGGATCAGCACTGAAAAGCCTGCTTCCATTTCCAACGTCCTATCTTTGTGAAGCAGGGTTTTCTGCAGTGACAGCAACCAAAATGAGATTATGGAATAGACCGGACATAAGCAACACACTTCTGGTGGCACTGTCTTCCCTCACCCTCAGATGGGACTGTCTAGTTGCAGGAAAACAAGCTCAGGGCTCCCACTGATTCCACATTATGGTGAGTTGTATAATTCTTTCATTATATGTTACAATGTAATAATAATAGAAATAAAGTGCACAATAAATGTAATGTGCTTGAACCACTCCCTTCATCTGTTAAAAAAAAATTATCTTCCATGAAACCAGTCCCCGATACCAGAAAAGGTTGGAGACCACTGTTATGTACCACAGGGAAAGAACATGTGTGCTCCAGCAAGACTACCCTCCAGAACAGGTAAGAATGTGACATGTGTCATGGCCTATGATTTGTGCAGTAGCATTAAGGTTGACATGTTCCTACCCTAGGGACAGTAACTAAAGTAGGAATCAGGAGGCATTCACAGGACTGGGGCTCATCAGAAGTCAACATGGCAGATTCACATGCAAGATGGAGTCGCCACACTCTACAATACCTTTTAGCAACACATAGTAGAGAGGCTCTGACCCTGGCCCTCCACCATCGATGAGGGGAGGACTGTTGATATCACCCTGTCTCATTGCCTATTATGTTTGTACACAGGCCTCTTCTCAGATGGCATCCTTGCCCAGGTGTTGACTTTAAGAAACTCAAAACACTTGTCAGTGCTAGCATCTATTTCAAAGGAGACTTGTAGGCAAAGAAAGGTACAGAGATAAGCCTTAAATACTATCCAAATATCCTCCATGACTGCTTACCATGTTCTTGTAGAAGAAGGAAGGAAAGTCAGGACTATCCGCCCTGTTGTTTTTCATTAGACATTAATGATGTTGATTACCTGCCTTCTCTAGGCTTGGTTCAATGGTTTTAGGATACACTTACTTCTCAAATGGGAAATTTGGAACTCACCTAATACTAAATTGTTTGATGCTTTACTGGTATCCTCTAGTCACTACCGGATGAAGAAAATTTATTGTGAACTCAAACTGACTGCATGTTTAACGTAAGGCTACTGTAAAAGATCTCAAATATTTTGTGACTGTAGATGGGCTGGGCAAATACAACTTTGTAAGAACAAAACCAGGAATAGATGTTTGGTCACTGAAGTTTTTTTTTTTTCACTTGTTCTTATAAATTGAAAGCCTAATGCAGCGTCAACCAGAAAGTGGTCTAATTAGATAATGTTTAAATTAAGGTAACTCCATATAGGTTGCATAAAACAATTTACATATTTTTTCTCATTAGAAACTTTCTTATATAAAGATAGCCATTAACTCAGAGAACATTAAGTTTGGCTAGGGCTCTAGGTTTATATGTTTATTCTTTTTACACTATCTAATAATAAATGCTGCACTGTAAGAGGAATTTTGTTGCAGAAAACAGACACTATTTTATCTGTAGACCTAAACTATTTACAAATCATTGTCATCATATCCTACAGTGGAGGAGTGTGACTCAGATGTATTTAAATCAACATAAATTTTAGCAAACAATTATTGAGGAACTGTGTATAACTACATCTGCATATAACTAAATCGCATATAACTGATGGGGTTTGACTACAAGGTTGGATTTTCTGTGCTGAATTATAGCAAGAATAAGTTGTTTACTGTTTTAGCAAGATGACCTTTGCTCAGTCCTAGCTACACTCTACTGCATTAGCAGATCAACCTATTGATTAACTGTTGAGACTATTTTTAAGTTTAAACTTTGGTCAGGCAGTGATTGAAATGAATTTATTTTTGCAAGTAAGTGGATTACAGAGTCAAGCAGCCTTAGAAGGACTCTTGAGAAATCTTGAAACCATTTTGTTTGGAATGTTAAGCAAATGACTTTATTCCATAAGATAAACATCTCAATCAGAGTGGCAGCACAATCAAAAGTTTTCTAGTTGTTGACATTTAAATAAGCACTGATACATGTGTCAATTTTCTATAAAAATATATTACTGAGATTTGTAAGGTTAAGGATATTAGAAATTGCAGGAAACTAGTTTAAAAATTTTTAAGTAATCCTTATTTGATTTAGTATGAGTCTACCTTTAGTCAGAATTGGTATTAAAAACTAGGACTTTTTTTTTTAACAGTAGAGAAAGTTCATCAAATCCTTGAGGAAAAGTTTAACATTTAGGTCACTCTTCCTAACAGTATTGAGTTTGTAGATTCATATTGATTGAGAACGAAGAATCCCATTTCTGCTTAGAAACTTTAAAAATTGATTTTAGAGAATCAATTTTTAAAAGCCAGCCTTCCTCAAATCCATATTTCTTATTAAATTTTACTTCATATTATCTTACTGTCTTTTCTTTAATATTTTGCTCACAGCATTGAGTTTTTTTTTTTCATTTACACAACAAAATTTCTTAAAATGCATTTTGGGCTGATGAAATCTTAAAAACAGTCTGTTAAAAATTTTTTTTAAAAACCTGTGTGATATACAAACATCTTGCAATAAAAGATGAAGATGTTGTTTGAAAGTGCCAGTCCTCACCCCTCCCCTCCCCATCTCACCTCCAGCTGAGATTCTGTGCTCAAGCTTCTGTCCTCTTTCCAAGTGTTTACACACACACAGCAAGGGACTATAACAATATCAACAACCTCCTTCCCCTTGCCCCAAACCTATGCAGAATTGGAGATTAAGCCCTGAATCCGAGTCCTTGCAACATTCTTTCCCAAATGCATCACTGTTGCTAGCATTATGCATAGATGAAAAGCCTCAGGACTGTCCCCAAAGGCCATTCATAAGTAAATTCTTTGCTGGCTTTCCATAAACGAGGACATACCAATTGTAACTTGAGGTCTACAGTCTAAATCTGCTTCTCTGCTTCCCAACACCCCACACTAATAATGTACATTACAAGCTTATCTTCTCAGGTGTTGAAGAAAGTCAAGACTCATTTCTTCCAAGACTCATTTCCTGCATGACAGACTTCCTTTCCTCCCTTCTTTTCTTCAGATGGTCACCTTATCTTATATAAAATGTAGCTTTACTGGGCACTGACTAAATTCTCACAGAAATGTAACTAGTGGTCTTATTGCCTACCCTACATCTTCCATTTAAGAAAATGTAGGCCAGGCCCAGTGGCTCAAATCTGTAATCCCAGCACTTTGGGACTGCCTAAACCCAGGGGTTTGAGACCCGCCTGTCCAACTTGGGAAGACCTTGTCTCTACAGTAAATCAAAAAATTAGCTGGATGTGGTGGTGCGCGCCTGTAGTTCCAGCTACTTGGAAGGCTGAGGCAGAAGGATCGCCTGAATCCAGTCTGGATGACAGAGTGAGACTCCAAATAAAAAAAAAAAAAAGAAAAGAAAATGTATAAATATGGAAAACCAGTCAAGATGTATCTGTGGCTCCTGTTTTTTTAAACTAATCTTCAACAATTGAGACTTCTACCTCAGTCACTCATTCGGGTTGTCAACAAAGAGCTATATCCACACATGGAGACAAATGGCTTTCAAGCTTTCCCCCCCACATTTTTATTCCATTTTCATAAAATTAATTTTGTTGATGAAGTAGTAACAAACTTAATAGGATAAATAATGTTTGTCTCCTCCAAGTTTGGAGGTAGGAGGTAAGCTAACAGTTGAAGCAACAATTTAACACGTCTCACGTGGGAATCTTTTCTCTGGCTCTGTTAATTCTACTCATAGTTGGGTAATTCTTTGTATCCAGGGGAATGTAGAGATGCATGCTACACTCCAACACGACCATGAAACAATTTGTTTCTGTCTCACACTATTACTTTTATGATCAGTGTAAACCAAGAGTAAAATTCTAAGCCCTCCAACTGACTGAATGGATCCCCTCTTGGCCCTGGAAACCTAAAACACTAAATTCCAGGCCATGATGAAAAAGGATGTTGGACCTGCCTTGTTATACTCCTCGCTTTTGGAGTTTAGATAAAACTGACTAGCATTAGCATTAAAATGGAGATCAGAAGACTGACAAAACAGACTCTGTGGTGAAAAGATACCAAATTCCAACCTGATTCTCATATAGCACCACAAGACAGACAGCAGGTCTTCAAGGAAATAAAACTATTTCAGCCCAAAATATGTTTCTTTGACATATTTTGAAACGTCCTTGCAAAGTCTTCTCTTGGAGAGGTTTGCATCTGTAGAGGATCTCTTTCCCCAGGAAGAACCAGATGCCTTTTAAGACATTTACCACTTATTCTCTCTGAAGCCTGCTACGTGGAGCATTTGTCTTCATAACAACAACCTTGGATCCTACAAGTTCCTGCATCTTAGCACAAGCATTTCTTTCTATTCATTTCTCTTTCAATCAATTGCCAATCAGAAAAGTTTTGAAGCCGCCTATGACCTCTAAGCCCTCTTCCCACCCCACTTCAAGATGTCCCATCTTTCTGGGCTGTATCAATAAACCTCATATGTATTGATCTATGTCCTTGCCTGTACATTTATGTACCTGCCCCCCAAATGTATAAAACCAAACTGTAATCCAACTGTCTTAGGCACATGTTCTCAGGACCTCTTGGGGCTATGCCTTGGGCCTTGGCCACTCGTATTTGGTTCAGAATAAAGTTCCTTTAATATTTTACAGAGTTTGTCTTTTTCAGAAACATCAGGAAGAACAAGACTCTTGAAAACCTTTACAGACAGGGCCATCTGGAACAGATTTTGATGATCTTCAACTATGCCCCAGCTTCTTTCCTTTCCTGTTTGTTTTTCTGTTTCTTCCCCATTCCTTTACATTCACTCTTTTCTTTATTTCCTTCTTTTTTTTAAGTTTGTCAGGTACCTATCATTGTTGTTGATTTTGGGTATAACCTGGGTATAACCCAAAATCTGTTTTAGTCAGAGTTCTCCAGATAAACAGAATCAATAGGATATATATATATGTGAGGGGGGACCCCCAAAAATCTGGAATTATCTTTTAGAGGGCTGGCCCCTTACAGTACAGGTTTCCCCCACTATGTAAGTGTTCTAGGGACCCATTGACATCAGTGCACCAGCTAGTATTGTGAGAAATTGTGTTTGGCTTCAGTAAGTTTTTTTTTGAAGATTTTTCAACCCATTTTCTCATGGTGGGTGATTTATGAGCAAATCTGCCCATACTGTGCTGAGTGTTCAGTGGTTTTTGATCAAAATGGCACTACCCCGGTGTCCCACCTCCTCTATTCACCTGATCTCACCTTGAGTGATTTTTTTGCTTGTTTCTTTGTATGAAAAAAGTCCTCAAAGGGAAACGTTTTGTTGATGTGGAAGAGGTGGAACAAAAAATGACAGAAGCACTAAAAAGCATCAAAATTGATGAGTTCAAAAACCATTTGAGCAGTGAAAAAAGTCTCTTAATAAATGTATTGCATTAGATGGAGAGTACCTGAAGGTGACTGAAGTTTAAACATGTAAGAATAAATACACAATACACAATTTTAAAAAATAAATATATTCATTTTTTATTTCTCTCTCTCAATATGATAGGCTATCTGCAAGCTGGAGAACCAGAGAAGCCTGTAGCATGACTCAGTCCAAGTCCGAAGACCTCAGAGCCAATATGGTTGATGGTGAAACTGGGGCCAAAAGTCCAGGAGGTGGCTGGTGTGAGTCCCAGAGCCCAAAACCCAGAGAACCCAGAGTTCTGATATTCAAGGACAGGAAAAGGATATCCCAGTTCTACAAGGAAGTGAACATCTACTTTACAGAGTGGAGTCACATCTGTGTAGTACAGGGGTTCCTAACCCCTGGGCGGACCAGTACTGGTTTGTGGCCTGTTAGGAACAGGGCTGCACTGCAGGAGGTGAGTGATGGGCAAGCATGCAAAGCTTCATCTGTATTTATAGCCATTCTCTATTGCTTGCATTACTGTCTGAGCTCCATCTCAAAAGAGTGTGAACCTTATTGTGAACTGTGCATGTGAAGGATCTAGGTTGTGCACTCCTTATGAGAATCTAATGCCTGATGATCTAAGGTGGAGCTGAGGTGGTGATGCTAGCATTGTTTCCCATCACTCTCAGATGGTACTGTCTAGTTGCAGGAAAACAAGCTCAGGGCTCTCACTGATTCTGCATTGCAGTGAGTTGCATAATTATTTAATTATATATTACAATGCAATAATAGAAATAAAGTGCACAATAAATGTAATACACTTGAATCATCCTGAAACCATCCCCCACCACCCTCACCCCAGGTCCATGGAAAATTTGTCTTCCATGAAACAAATGATGCCAACAAGTTTGGGACCACTGGTCTAGTGGATTAAACTCAGATGCCAGTGATCACTGATTTGGGGGCATTGTGTCACAGTGAGTTCTGTGGTCAGAGAAAACCTTGTTTGCGTCCAGCACTCACTTGCACTGTGACCATTGAAAATCACGTAATCTAGCTGACCTCATATTTTTCCAAAAAACGGCAGTTATAAGAGCTGCTTCCTGAGGATATTGTGAGAAAATCCTGTATGTTCCATTTTCCACCATGATGAACAGTGTGGGTAGTACTTGCTTTGGGAGTGGTGTGGGGGTGATAGGGAAACCCTCAGTGTCTTGATCAATGTCTTGGCTTTTGGAAAGGCACTTCCTGAATATGCAAAGGTTTTTGTGAGGAAGTAGAGAAAGGAGGGATCAAATTTACAGTGACTCAGGCAATTCACTGGGGAAGACATTTTGAATAAGATATGTACATTAACTTACCCCAGAGTTGCCTCCTTGCATATTTGGATTTGGCCTAGAGGTTCTCCATAACCTTTCACATAGTGAACTGTCACCTCAGCGGATGTGTGAGCGGACTGCAATCTACTCTTGTGTCAATCACCAAGTTTTGGCCAATCAAAGGTGGCCAATTGTTCAAATAAGGCAAATGCTAAGCTGTAGTCAATCTGACTGTTTCTATATCTCACTTTCATTTTCTGTATCTCACTTTCTACTTTCTGTCCCCAAATCTTCTTCAACCACGTGGCTGTGCTGAAGTCTTTCTGAGTCTTCTCTGGTTTGGGAGGCTGATCAATTCGCAAATTGTTTTTTCTTCAATTAAACTCTGGTAAATTTAATTTGTCTTAGGTTTCTTCTTTTATAAGATATAAAAGTTCAAGATCAGGTGTGGTGGCTCACTCCTGTAGTTCCAGAACTTTGGGAGGCTGAGGCAGGAGGATCGCTTGGAGCCAGGAGTTAGAGACCAGCTTGGGCAACATAGCACGACCCAGTCTCTACCAAAAAAAAAAAAGTTTAAAAGTGTAAAAAGCTTAAAAATGCTGACATGCAAGATGGGAAAAGGTAGCCTTCAACCTAGTATGATAGCCCTGATAGAATTAGTGAAATAGTGCTGTTTGTTTATAAAGCCAATAAGATAGTGGGGTACATGGAAAGCAGAAGGCAGGAAGTGGCCTGTCAGCTTTCCCAGCACTGGGCTGACCTCAACTATGGCTACTTTGTGTCTCCCGTTTAAGGAGGATGTGGGGAACTGGCAGAGCTCCAGAGAAGAGCAAAAATGTAATTAAGGCTTGGAAAATAAAGGCTGTGAGGAAAGGCCAAAGAGCTGTAGGGTTATTTAGCTTAGAGAATAAAGGTCCAGCTGATCTGAAGGGTCATTAAAAGAAAGACATTGGTGGTTTCCCATCTCCACAAATAACAGGACAAGAGGGAAGAAGCTGACATTGCACTGGGGAAGGTTTGGGGCTGTGAGAATTGTTAGCAAGGAGGCTCCCATGACTCTTGCTGGCAATCGAAAAAGAAAACAGATTGAGGTGCAATCACTATGCGTCCACCCAGTCACATTTATCTGCAAATGGAGAATGAAGCTGGGATTCAAATACCAGCGTTCACATTCGTTTGAAAATAAGCCTGTTACTTGCTCTTCCTTTGAAATCACTGAGTTGTTTAGGATTTAAATGCAGGTATTAACAAAGACGTAGTTTGAAGTTATAGATGCAAATTGGAGAGATTCAGAACTCTCTGAGACTAGGCCTTGCCCATTAGGTTGGTTTTGGCCAGCACCATGCTCTTTGAGGCTCTGCTTATTCACTATATTCCAGGAGATACTATATTTGGTTGTGACTTTTAGGAAGAGTCTGACAAACCTGGCGCTAATATCCAGATTATCGCACAGCAAGGCTGCGATGATCTGAACCTGCGGGGCTCTCTGTCTTTCATTTTGACCCTTTGGCTAGGGGAAGGGAAGGTGGGGCCCCGCAAGGATTATGGGGACTTCCAGCTCAGGATGTGATGGTGTCTAAGTTAGAGGGAGATGAGTACATTTGCTTCTGTTGGTATGTGGTCTGTCCGTGCTTCCTGCTGTGCTTCCAATTTAGTTGACTGGTGGCTGAATCCAGTTTAGATACTTTTGCTCCTAAGTGAGGCACGCTTGGGGAGCATTTAGAGAAGACTCAAAGGGTTTTACCCACCATACTCCTCTTCTTCTTTCCATTTACCCTCCTTTCTATTGTCATTTTGTCCCAGCCTCCTGGGTTTTTATGCCTGCTGCCGAGAAAAGCTGAGACGGAGATAGCAACTGTTGTAGTAGAGAAAGAGTTTAATAGTCGCAAAGCAGCTGAGCAAGGAAGATGGGAGATATTTCTCAAATCCACTTCACTGAGAACTCAGAGACCTAGGCTTTTCAGGGTAATTTGGTGGGCAGGGGGCTAGGAAGTGGGTGCTACTGATTGGTTGGGGATGAAATCTCAGAGGTGTCGAGAATGTCTTCATGCACCGAGTCAGTTTCTGGGTGGGAAGGTCACAGGTCGCTGGTCTGATTGGTGTCAGATGGTCTACCAGAATGCAGAAAAATATCAAATACTAGTTTTAGGATTATGTCATCTATTGGAGCAATGGAGGAAGTTACAAATCGTGTGAACAATGGATGTGGGAGGGGGATTCTCTAGTGATCAAAGCTTCTCATGTCCTTCCACAGATTAAACTTCTGCATACCATCAAGGAAGTTGGCATGACCTACAGTGCATTGTTTTTCAAGAGAAAACAAGTTTGTTAATCTTGCGGGCAGCCCCCACGAGCTAGGTCATGTATGGCAGGAGAGAAGTAAAAGAGAACCTCATGATTTAGCTATGATTATATCCTAACAGAATTCAGGCCCCATTACAATTTCAATCTTGTGGCCTTTTATTAGTTTTATATAGGTGGCTTCAGTTTCTGTTATTAATTTTCAGCTACGTCATTAGTACAGACTTGAGGTCTGTCCATGTTAGCATGTAGAGTGCTACTCATTTGTTTTTAACTACTGCTTTTTAAATTCTTTGGTATGGATATACTGTCATTCATTTTGTACATCATTTACAAATACTTAAGATTAGTAATAATGGTGAATGCAGAATAGTGGTTATCTCTGGAGGGGTATTGATTGGAGGTGGCTTGCAGAAATTCTCTGGGAGGGTGTTATAGATAAATGTTAATATTTGCTTCTGAGTGGTGATTACATGGGTGTATACACATATAAAAATTGTTGCTTGTGTACTTTACATACTTTATTGCATATAAATTATGCCTATAAAAAGCTTTAAAAATGAATGAAAATCATTATACTTTAAAGTTATTATATATAGGCCAGGCATGGTGGCTCACACTTAGAATCCATCCCAGCAATTTGGGAGGCTGAGCCCGGGGAATTACTTGAGCTCAGGAGTTCGAGACCCGCCTTGATAACATAGCGAGACCCTGTCTTAACAAAAAAAATTAACCAGGTGTGGTGGCGCAGGTTTGTAGTCCCAGCTTCTTGGGAGGTTGAAGTAGGATTGCCTGAGCCCAGGAGGTTGAGGCTGCAGTGGGCTGTGATTGTGCACTACACTACCGCCTAAGCAACAGAATGAGACCCTGACTCAAAAAAAAGGAAGATATTATAAAGTATTAAATTATATTTCTTTTTTTTGAGTTGGAATCTCACTCTGTCGCCTAGACTGGAGTGCAGTGGCCACTTCCGGCCACCGCAGCCTTGACCTGCTGGGCTCCGGCGATCCTTCTGCCTCAGCCTTCCAAGTAGCCGGAATTACAGGCATGCGCTACCACGCCCAGCTGATTTTTTTATTTATTGTAGAGATGAGGTCTCACTCAGGCATTCCACTCACCTCAGCCTCCCAGAGGCGCGGGATTACAGGCTGAGCCACCGAGTCCGGCTAAATTATATTTCTAAAGAAATAGGACAGGGGTGCAAAAAGAAGAGTTGGGGAGGAAAGATGCTAGTGCTTATTAAGCATGTATAATCTTGTAACTGTATTATGTAATTTTTTAGTTAATTGTCAACAACTTTGTGAAGCAGATATTCTTAATCCATTTTTGTAGGTGAGGAGGCAGATTCTAAAAAGGTAAATAAATAGCTCAAATGTACACACATTTGGTAAGTACTAGGATCAGGATTTGAACTGAAATCACTCTGACTCTAAGGTTCTGAAAAGAGGCTGTTAGAATTGGAAAAAGCTAAGCTCAGAGACTGAGTGAATTGCCCACACATGGGCCCTAGACCAGCGGCAAGTCCGCTGCTCTGCTAGTCCACTTCTGCTGTTTTCCTTTTTTCTTTTTTTTGAGTTGGAGTCTCACTCCCAGGCTGGAGTCCCATGGCACACTCATGGCCACCGCAGCCTCGACCTGCTGGACTCAGGTGATCCTTCCACCTCAGCCTTCCAAATAGCTGGAATTATGGGCACCCACTACCATGTTTGGCTAATTTTTTTTTACTTATTGTAGAGACGAGGTCTCACCAAGTTGCCAGGCAGATCTCGAACCAGTGTGCTCAGGCAATCCTCTTGCAATGGCCTCCCAAAGTGTTGGGATTACAGGCTGGCGCCCGGCGCCCACTGCTTCTTTGTGCAACAGATTATTTCCTCTCCATTTAGTTTACAGAATGTACAACAAAGTTATTCTTTTTTGTATCCTGGAAGAAAATACATTGAGAATTTTCTGTTGGAGAAACTTCTAGAAATTTCCTACTGTCAAAGATTCAACAGGTTAACATTCATAAGAGGGAAAACTAAGCTATTTGAGAGTCTGAGAATGTTCTTTTCATTTTAGTCATAGGGCATTGTGAGAATTATATTCTCCTACAGAAAATGATTTGGTTTTTTTTTTTTTTTTTTTTTGAGTTGGAGTCTCACTCCTTCACCCAGGCTGGAGTGCATGCACGCTCATGGCTACCCCAGGGCTGACCTTCTAGAAGGGCTCAGTGATCCTTCCGCCTCAGTCTTCCAAGTAGCCCGAAACTACAGATGAGTGCTACCACGCCCGGCTATTTTTATTTTATTGTAGAGACAAGGTCTCACCAAGTTGCCCGGGCTGGTCTCGAACTAGTGGGCTCAGGTAATCCACTGCCTCCCAAAGTGCTGGGATTACAGGCTGAGCCACCGAACCCAGCCAGTGATTTGGTTTTTAACCTCTGATATGCATATGAGAGTTAAGGACTTTCTTATATGGGAAGTTGTAGATGTTAAATTGTTTATTTGAAGGTGGAAGGTGGTAAGAATGGCTCAAAATGACCAAGAGGAGGATCTGAGGCAATTTAGGAAAATCCATATTAAAGTATGAATTGCATTGACTTCTATATTATTTTGGTAATAGAGACTAGCTTTCCCTTTTCTGGCTCTTTCCCCTCAATTTAATTCTTTAAAATTTTTAAAAAGTTTTTTTCTAGTTTTCATTTTTGAGAAATTTTTTTCATCCTTCTCTTGGTAATTTTTTTTCTAGTTCTCATTACTGAGTTATATATGTGTTCATTAAATCTCAGCACTTGCCATGAGATTGTTCACATCAAATTCACTTAACCATATTTTAGAAATTGATAACTGTACTAATGATAGGAATGCAGATGAACACATACTCCAGATAGAATCAGTTTACTCCTGTAATTGGAATGAATTCTACTCTGAAATGTCGTCTCTTGAGAAATACAGTTTTTAAACCCTTAAGAACACATTTCCTAGAATTGTACATAGTAGAATCTTAGGATGCCATAGAAGAGGCCTACTTTTATACAATATGACATATATATCCTAAAGTAAATGATGCTGTTTCTTCATATTATGGATTATATAAGTCTGTAACACCCACTTCCCTAGTAGAAGTGGTTTTGGAAGTGTGCATTATAAGCATGCAAAGTTGAGAGTGCCTTTTGGACTCTCTTGCCGTGTAGTCTGTAAATATAGAAGTGAAGGAAAGCAAAAACACAGCCTGTTTCTTCCAGTTACTTGGACTCTTTGGCATGAAGTCAGGCTACAAATCAGCAGAATCACCTTAGATCTCAAAGTTACTGATATTTCATTCCTTGTTGCCTCTAGATTAGACCCAAATAAAAAGAATACAATGTACATTATACGCTAAATGGAAACTGACTTTTTTGGCTGTCTCTCTGCACTGAAGAACAAGATTAAAAAAAAAAAAAAAAAAAAAAAGGCCAGGCATGGTGGTTCAAGCCTGTAATCCCAGCACTTTGGGATGCTGAGGTGAGAGGATGGCCTGAGATCTGGGGTTTGAGACCAGCCCGGGCAACTTGGTGAGAACTTGTCTCTACATAAATAAAAAAAAAAATTAGCTGGGTGTGGTGGTGTGCGCCTGTAGTTCCAGCTACTTGGAAGACTGAGGATGAAGGATCACCTGAGCCAGCGGGTCAATGCTGTGGTGGCCGTGAGCGTGCCACTGCACTCCAGCCTGGGCGACAGAGTGAGACTCCCAATTAAAAAAAAAAAAAAAATCCAACCTCATGTCCACAAGCTATGATGTTGTTATTATTTCCTGGTGGTGACAAATTCACAAAACAAGTTCAAATCTATTATCTAATGAAGAAAAGGTTTGTTCAAGGTGAATTCCTACTACTTTAATAGAAATATATTTTGAAATGTTATTTCTGGAATATATCATTTTATTATATTTATATATAGTCTTGATAATGCTTAAGTCTAAAAGAAGCTATATTTCCTTACCTCAAAATAAGATTGTTTTCTTGTTTTTCTTTTCTAATTAAAAAAACAATAGATTTATGTAGAAAATTCAAGCAATACAGAAAAGTATTACAAAAGAAAGGCTGGGCATGATGGCTCATGCCTATAATCCCAGCACTTTGGTAGGCAGAAGTGAGAGGATTGCTGGAGCCCAGGGCTTCAAGACCAGTCTGGTCAACTTGGTGAAACCTCAGCTCTACAATAATAATAAAAACAAAATTAGCTGGGTATTGTGGCATGTGACTGTGGTTCCAGTTATTTGGAAGGCTGAGGTAGAAGGATCATCTGAGCCTGGCAGGACGAGGCTATGGTGAGCCGTGATTGTGCCACTGCACTCCAGCCTGGGCATTAGGATAAGACTCTGACTCAAAAATCAAAATCAAACCAAAAAACAAAGAAAAAAGAAAGTCATCCTAATTCCCAGTCAGTGTTAACATTTTGATAAATATCCTTCCCAAATATCTTTATACATGTATGTTTTTGTGTATATACATATATTTTAAAATGTAAATGATATCATGCTCTTTGTATTTTATCTTTTAGTCAACAATCTGCCATGAAGATTTTCTTTCTTTTAATTATTATTAACGTTGGCTTAATAGCTGCATAACAACTCATTCTATGGATGTATCAGAATTTAATTACTCCTCAACTGATGGGTATTATAGCATTTCCAATTCATTATAATAATAAGCAGTGACTGAATTAACATTCTTATACATATATATCTTTATCTCAAGAGCTTGTCAGTAAAGTAGACAAATCCTGGAAGTCTGATCCATGTCACTGGTTTGTTTTTCAAAAACTTAAAAAATTTTTTTTGACCAATTTTCGTTGCTACTAACAACATTTGAGAGTGTAGAAGCAAATTTTTCATTTCATTGACTTGAATGTCTTTAAATGTTTAAAATTAATCTGCATTAAATTTGGCAAAAACATGTCAAATGTTCTTAATGAGTAGATTGTAATGGTTGTGACTGTAAGGATTAGTAGGCAAAACAAGTCTTTCTGACTACTGTTTGTCAAGTAGTCAGAAAAAATCCCTTCTTCCAGGATGCCCTCTACACAATACTTTGGGTGTACCTCTATTGCAGCAGTTTTCCCATTTTGACTTATATTCTTAGATGTCTTTCCAATTAAAATGTCAGAGACTGCACTGTAGCCCTGCAAAAATCTCGTAGAAAGTGTTTGTCCCTTAATAAATTCTGTAGATGAATAAATAGCCACCACATTTTCCATTTGCTTCTCCCCATTTTGTAACTTCCTCTTCCCTCTTTTTCCTTTGCTTTTGAAATGTACGTATAATATTTGCCCAGGGCAAATAGACTTGGAGTGAGGAAGGCAGCATTGTATAATGAGTGTTAATTCGGCCTGGTTTAACTCTTGGCTCTCGGATTTATTACATCTATGACCCTGGGCAAGTTGCTTACCTCCTCTAAGTCCTAATTTCCTCCTCTGTAAAATGAAGATAATAGATTCTGCTTCAAAAAGTGTTGCATGGATTAAAGGAGATCATGTTCTAAAGCCTTTAGCAAGGTGCTTACTGTAATACTTGATGAAGGGTGGCTATAACTATTGTTATTTCCATATCTCCACATACATAAATCATTGACTGTTCCTTACCTTCCACTCTAGGGAACACATTGACTTCTAGATTGAAGGCAACAGGAAGCTAAAAGTTAACAAAGATCAGAGGCCGAGACTCTCAATAAGATAAATTTGGAATGTACATCAGTTGATAAAAATTATGTTTTCAAAACTGGAAGAAGTGCTTGGAATATTGAATTAGGGAAATAATAGGATTGGGCTTGGCAGTAGCAACCATATGAATATTTTACTAGGGTAAAAAAGTATAACTTTAGGTAATAGCCTAAACTACCACATTATATAATTCCAGGGAATAAAAGACACAAAATACGAATATAAAAGTTGAATGCTAGTGACCTTTATTTTAGCAATAAACCTTTCCCAATGACAACCTACTGGAGGCTTTTTGCACGAGGACCATGATTGGTTTTCACCAGGCTTACCTTCCTGCACTAGAGCAGAAGTACCCACGTATATTTTCCATGAGTCTTGACTATGTGGGAACGGCTCACTGAATGTTGACCAGGTTTCTGCATTTGCTGCCAGAGATGGCTCAGAAAAATGCAGTGTCACCCCTGTGCCCTGTTTCCAATGCTTGCTTCCTTCCACCTGAAATTTTCAGTGTCAAGCCAGTTATAAACAGCAAGTGTGCCTCAATCAATAGAACAAAAGACAACAACGTCTTCTGCCTGCCATGAGCGTTTTAAAATTTGGGTCAAAGACTGCTCCCTCTTGAAAGGGAGGATTTATAAAGAGATGAGCAAGACGTCTACTTCATGGGACCCAGTGCAAACAAAATCATACTTCTCCTCTTTTCCCTGAGGATGCTAGGCCCTAAGTCACTTTCAGTGCAACAGAAGACAATGCTCCATTTTATAGAGGCTTATTACAGCACACTGACAGCATGATCATTTTCTGTCACTTGGCGTAAGGCCAGCTAAGCTCAGTAACTTCTGGCACACGCAAATACTTTCATGTTTATGCACTCTTTTAGAAAGCATTTTTTTGGGGGGGGAGTTCTGGGTCTCACTCTGTTACCTAGGCTGGAGTTCAGTGGCTTGATCACTGCTCACTGCAACCTTGACCTCCTGGGCTTAGGCAATCCTTCCGTCTCAGCTTCCTGAGTAGCTAGGACTATGGGTGTATACGACCACATCTGGCTAATTTTTTGTTGTTGTTGGACTTTTTGTTGAGAAGAAGTCTTGCTATATTGTCCAGGCTGATCTTGAATTCCTAGGCTCAGGCTATCCTCCTCCTCGGCCTCCCAAAGTGTGGGATTACAGGTGTGAGCCTCTGCACCCAGTCAGGAAGCATTTTAAAATTGTGGTTTTAACAGCATCTCATTAGAAGCAGCAGTTGGATTTGCATGTGACCAGATTTCTCATTCTCTGTGTGAACATTCAGATAGTCTATAAGCCCTTGCAAGCGAAAGTACCACCCACTTCTCCCGAGGTCAAAACCCGAGGAAAATCAGTTTAGTGTGCAGAGGGCCTTTTATCAAAGGAAACTTGTAATTGTCAAATTCCTCCTTGATTTCATAGTTTACATGGACTTAAAAAATGTCCCCTTATTTTTATTTTTATTTTTCTGGTTATGTGGTTTGTGATCCTTCTTGATGCTGCTTTGAAAAAGTTGTAGACAGTTAAGTAAACATCTTGGGGACATGGCTAAGATCTAAAGCTAGGAACATTTCATATTTTTGTCCACTAAAAACAAACAAACAAAAAAACCCAAAGTTTTTTTTTCTTTCCCCAGGAGCCTCCAGGTCCTTCTCCCAAGCCTTTCTCTCATTACCACTGTGGACTTTTGCCCCAGGTGACTATGACTCCACGTAAAAGTTTTGTAAGCCTTACTTCCTGGATGGGAATCACCTGACCACTGACACATATACTCACCTCCTGTGTAAATAAGCACAGTGGCTGCTGTGTCCTGGAGTCCTGGAGCCCAAAGGGGACATGCTGGAAGGAGAGAAGGGAGGGATCAGGGAGGGATCTTTGACAGCAGAACTGAGCCCAGCAAGTTAGTCATCTCCTTCTCCTTTAGCAATCTTTCTTTCTTTCTTTCTTTCTTTCTTTCTTTCTTTCTTTCTTTCTTTCTTTCTTTCTTTCCTTCTTTCTTTCTTTCTTTCTTTCTTTCTTTCTTTCTTTCTTTTTCTTTCTTTCTTTCTTTCTTTCCTTCCTTTCTCTCTTTCTTTCTTTCCTTCTTTCTTTCTCTCTCTCTTTCTTTTTCCTTCCTTCCTTCCTTCCTTCCTTCCTTCCTTCCTTCCTTCCTTCCTTCCTTCCTTCCTTCCTTCCCTCCCTTTTCTTTCTTTCTTTCTCTCTCTCTCTCTCTTTCTTTCTTTCAACAGGGTCTCCCTCTGTCTCCCAGTGGCACAATGATAGCCCACTGTAGATAAACTCCTAGGCTCAAGCGATCCTTCGGCCTTAGCCTACCACGTAGCTGGAATGACAGGTGCACACCACAATGCCTGGCTAATTTTTAAAATTTCTTTTATAGAGACAGAATTGAGACCAGGAGAGTCTTGAACTTCTGGGCTAAAGAGATCCTTCTGCCTCAGACTCCCAAAGTGCTGGGATCACAAGTGTGAGCCACCATGCCCAGCTCACTCTCTTTTAGCAATCTGACATAACAAGTATGCTGCAGTGACTTCCAAATACTTCCCTCCTTTTTGCTTAGACTGGGGGCAGAATGAGGATAGAAAATGAAATGAGAGGTCCAAGGAAAGACAAAATATTTGTTTATTCATGCTTGTATTGACTGTAAATGCAAGCATTTACTAAGTGCTCTCTGCAGGCCACTGTGCTCAGCTCTCAATACCACTGTGCTCAGTGTCTCAAGTGCACTATCACTTCATTCTTACAACCACCACCAGGTAGACACATCTCAAACTCCCTTTCGCAGTTGAGGAAATTGAGACTTTGGGGAGGTTAGGAAACTTGCCCAAGGTCACATGGTAGTAAGAGGCAAAGCCGGGACTCTCTCCTTAGGAGGTGGTGATCCTGTGCTTTTAACCACTGTGCTGTGCTGCTTCCCTGTGTCAGAATATCTTTTATCTTTTATCTCCAGCACTGTGGAAGGTAAGAAGTAGAAGATAAAAAATCTTCTGTATGGTAGGTGCCTAGTGATTCTATCATGTAGGTTTGTCATTGCATTTATGTTATATTATTAAAGGAGGCTATGTTAAATTTCAGTGTTATATATGAAACTACCAGGAAACAACTGAACTCGAGCAAGTGTAATCCAAACTGTCTGAGCCCCAAAATATGATTATAATGATCTCTTTCTGTTGGTCTTTCTCTGTCTGTTTCTGGCTTTCTGAAGTGATCTTTTGTTTTGCATGAATAGTTGTTACTGAAACATACCAGCTGCAGGAGACAATTCATGACATTACCTTCTCCCACCCCTTTCTTTCCTTCCCGCATCCTCCAGTACTGGAGAGGGTTATTATTTTGAATAAATATGATTGACAGAGATGGGAAGCTCTACACTTATTTCTCTTATATAATTTATTAAAGCAAAACCTTCTCCAAAAAAGACCCTGTATTGTCTTCTGGTTCAGATGCAAACCAGAGGGGGAAAAAAATATGCTGCCAATAAAACTTAGTTGAAAGAGAGACAGGAGGAGGAGGAATACTTGTAAAATTTCAGGTCTTGTGATGCCCACGGTCTTCTATTTTTGGCACCCCAGGGGACAGTCATAGCTCGAAGCACAATCAAGACTAAAGAGGATTTCCAAGATTATAGAATGTACTCCAATAGAGACATCAGATTTAAGGTTGGTGCAGTTTTCTTTGACGACTCATTTCTGAAAATCGCCTCAGGGATGCAGCATCCACCCTTAAATTAATCCTTCTCCTCATTCCATATTCCATGTGAGTGAGTATTCTTGGGTAGCCAAAATCAGAATAAATCTGTATCTCTCCCCTGGATCTTCCATAGAAGCGTAAAGCTCTCTGTTATGCTAGGGGCTCTCAGTCTTCTGTGTCTGTGGTATACTTTCAGGTGCTGTGAGTTTTGACAACACAAGAGACTTGTGTCAAAATGACACCACTGTCTCCATTACTACAAAACAGTGTCTCATGGCATCCACACCAGTCACAACAGCAAGGGCGCGGCTTTCGTGTCCATCTTTCAGGGCCACATCTAGGCCTGAGGACAGCCCAGTTTATTACCCTTCCTTGATGGCCCTTACACGTATGGAACAATGTGCCTATGTGTTTGGAAAACATTAGAATTGCTCCTTGTTGCAGGGCTGTCACCATGCCACACCATTTACTCTGCAGGGTGAATCTTGACTAACCTCAGTGTAACAGTATATATACTCAGTTGCAGCAAAAATAAATTTTACAAAGTTATTTTGCAAAATAAACAGGGCGCCATGGGATAATGTTTGAAAACCACTGCCTGTGTACCTGAAAAGTAAGTCACGGTAAAAAGAAGAGCAGAAGGGAGAAAACAGAAGCCTCTGAGAGCACTTGCCCTGGGAATGAAGAATGGAGCTTTCACCCTTCTCCTTGTGAGGTGACAAGCAAGCTGCTTTTCCAGTTAGTAACACTTGGGCTGGCCGCTCTGGGAGACATATGGACATGAGGTAGCTTTGTGAAGCCTGGACAACGTGCCAGGAATGTCAGTGAATCCTTCCAGTCTGATGACTTACAGGTGGATAGGTGGAGAATATCTCTGAATAGATCTACTTAAAAGCTGGCCTTTTTTTGGTATCAAAGGATCAGATCTGTGAGTGCCGACTTCACATCTAGAGAAAGCCTGAGGCATCACCACTCTGTGCTCAGAATTACCCAAGTGATTCCAGGGAGATTAGACGAGGTTATTTTATTCTCATGCACATTAACTTAGAAATTTGGTTGGAAACTTTCTTTCCCTTTTTTATTAAAGCAAATATCTAAAGTTGATCCCTTTTCAATATTTCAGAATCCATTTTCAAGTTTCTTAGTATTATATCATAGGCAGACATAAATCTGGAATCATTTTGAGGAATGGACTAAAGAGAAAAGAGATGAATAAAACCCAGTGAATTTCAGAGCTAGCCTGTGTCTAATGCTTTTATGCTGTGTGGGTAGGGCGCAGCTACCCGATTCAAACATCTGTTGACCTCTACCTTTCACCAAGACTGTCTTCTAGTTTCTGGGGACAAAACAGTGAGCAAGACAGATCACTTCCTGCTCTTACATTTTAGTGGCAGGGGATAATAATAAACAAGTATACAAATAAACATAGAGGGAACCCCCAAATACCCGGAATTTATTTATAAAAAATTGTGTATTTATTCTTACATGTTTAAAGTTCAGTCACCTTCAATGTACTCTCCATTTGATGCAATACACCTGTCAAGATGCCTTTTCCACTACTCAGAACAGTTGTTGATCTCGTCTATTTTGACTTCTTTTAGTGCTTCTGCCATTTTTTGTTTTACCTCTTCTGCATCAGCAAAGTGTTTACCTTTGAGGATTTTTTCCATCTGGGGAAACAAAAAAAGTCAGGGCGAGATTGCATGAATATGGAGGATGGGACAAGGAGGATCATGCCATTTTTGGTAAAAAACTGATGAATACTCAGTGCGATTTGGGCAGGTGCACTCATAAATCATCCATCATGATATGAGCAAATGCATTGAAAGAATACTCACCTAGCAGGGGAAACCTGTACTACAAGAGGCCCACCCTCCAAAAGATAATTCTGAGTTTTTTGGGTCCTCCCTCGTTTAACATGTCAGGTATGGAGGGGATAGTGATGAGATAGAGGGAGCTGCGAGTGCTAATTCATAATGGGTAATGAGGGAATGACTTCTGATGAGGTGACATTTGCACAGAGGACTGGAGAGCCATGTGGGTGTCTGTGGCAGCCATGTTCTGGCAACCATGCTCAAGGTTGAGAACATCAAAGGCAAAGACCCCAAGGAGGCAGTAAAATGAGCAAGTTTAGGAAAAGCAGGAAGACTACTGTGGCTGGATCAAAGTAGGTGAGAAGGCACCATAGGGTGATGAGAGGGTGAGAGAGAATCGTGTTGGTCCTTAGAGACAGAGGTGAGACTTGGGCTCTTCTTCTGAGTAAGAGGAATACACTGGACAGTTTTGATCAAAGGAGGGACCTGAACAGGCTTACGATTTGGCAACAGTGTGGGAGACATGGTGGGTAGGAGGGTGGGGAGGTGGCTATTTTGATAATTCAAGGTAGACATCATAGAGGCCTGGACCATGATTTCAGAAGTGGCAGTGATGGAAAGTAGTCAGACTCTGGACACACTTTAGATAGGATGGACACAATTTGCTGCAGGATTTATGTGTGTGTGCATGTGTGCGTGTGTGTGTGCGTGTGCGTGTGCGTGTGTGTGTGTGTGTGTGTGTGTTGGTGTTACCATAGAGAAGGATTCCTGAGCAGGTGCAGTGAGATAGGGGCCATTCTGTGGGGTTTGAGGAACACGTGAAGGTATTTGCTGAGCTTCATTTTGCAGGGGAGCAAAGCCATAAAGAATCACATTTTCAAGGCTTATTTGGAGGCAGTGAAAGGGTCTACTGGGGGTGAGGAGAGAAAAAGACTGGATACATAGAACCATCTCTTGGCTTTTGGAACAACCTAGACAAAATGACGTAGTAACTAAATTTGGGAGTTGGGGAAGGGGAGGTAATTGGAGATGACACCGAGATTTTTCTCCTAGTATCTGGGAAAGAGGAACAGGCTTCATGGGAAAGTGGAGTTTGTACATCCTGGGTCTGGATGTATGAGGGTGGAGATCTATAGCAGGCAGTGAGAAATGTGGACCTGGAGTTCCAGTTGAAACTGGCATGTCTGGGGATCTTGTGCCAACAAAGAATCTTCAAAGGAATGAGTCCCAGAGAGATGAGAAGCCCAAGGGGAGATCCACGCATAAGCCCTTACTTCTAGAACAAGATGAAAAAAATGGAGCCTGCAGGGGAGACAGAGATAGAAGAAAGGATGTGGGAGGTGGTGGACAGCTCAAAGAAGGTTCCTGAGACTGAGACATGGTTCCAGTTTCAGAAAGAAAGAATGAGTACTGGGAAGGGACTACTGGATTTATCTTTAAGAGGATGTTGAGAAAAGAATGTTTTAGTCTATGGTTATGGGTTTTGAAGCCAAATTTGAAGGATTGAGTTGGGATAAATGAGAGAGGTAAATGGAATAAATGGCAGAGAGTAGTAAATTCCAAGAGGTTTCATAAAGAGGAGAAAAAGATGAAATAGTAGCTGAGAGTTGAGTTAAGACATTTATATGATTTGGGCATTTGTGTAGATACATGGGTGAGGGGGTTGGTGGGAGAAGAAATGGAGGGATGACTCAAAAGCTCCCAAAGGAGATGGGAGATGATGGGTTGAGGACATATATAGAGGAGTTTACCTTCGTGGGAGGACCTGCACTTCCTTTTTCTGGGATGGGAAGTAAAGAAGGAACACTGACCTTTTATGATTGTGGGGGACAATCATGGTTTCACACAGTCCGTGTTTGGGTTATACTCACAGAGACAAACTATCACACTAGATATTGGCCACTTGATGTGGATTTTTTAATGTCTTATCTTAGAGGTCAAAATCACTTAAGAGACTTAGTGGGAGTATTTGTCTCTTTAATATCCTACTTGCTTATATGACTAAGAAATATTAAACTGCTAAAAGGTAAAAACCAAGTATATGTTCATGATTTTCTAAGGGTGAAAACCAAGCAGATGATATTCATCAAATGTTTATTTATCCATGAATGACCAGTTTTTCTTTTTTTTTTTTTTGAGTTCGAGTCTCACTCTGCTGCCCAGACTGGAGTGCAGTGGCGCTCCCGGCCACTGCAGCCTCGACCTGCTGGGCTCAGCCTCGACCTTCCGCCTCAGCCTTCCAAGTAGCTGGAACTACAGGCGTGCACTACCATGCCCAGCTAGTTTTTTGATTTATTGTAGAGATGAGGGCTCACCAAGTTGCCAGGCAGGTCTCGAACCCACGGGCTCAGGCAATTCACTCACCTCAGCCTCCCAAAGCATGGGATTACAGGCTGAGCCACCGAGCCTGGCTGACCAGTTTTTCTTATGTCTCCAAAATTTGGGGATAATGGGAATGAATAGTGATTTTGGTATAATGCATGCAAAACCTCTCTATGCCCTTTAAGCTTTATTTGGCATTAGTACTTTGCAAAATTGAAAACCATTTCACAGATAGTTTTAAAAATAGACCCATAACTATGGACATAAATGTTTACTTGCTCATAAAATTAAGTCTGCAGTGAAAACATAAGTGTGAAAATATTTGTATTAAAATGGCAGACACTTATGAACAATTAAAAATTGTATTCACCAAAATTCTATTCAATGCAGTTAATGCTTTTAGGACAGAAAAAGAATCTGAAGAATTGATCTTTGAATCAAGTTTTTTTTTTTTTGAGTTGAGATCTCCCTCTCTCTCCTAGGCTGGAGTGCAGTGGTATGATCACAGCTCATCACAGCCTTGACCTCCTGGGTTCAGGTAATCCTTTCACCTCAGCCTCCAAGTAGCTGGGACTATAGGTGTGTGCCACCACCATCCAGGCTAATTTTTTAATTTTTCTGTAGAGACGAGGTCTCGCTATGTTGCCTAGGTGGGTCTCGAGCTCCTTGACTCAAGTAATTCTCCCACCTTGGCCTCCCAAAGTGCTGGGATTATAAAATGTAGGATTACCGAAATGGGAGCCTGGCCTGAATCAAGTCTTTATGTAAGGAGCAGTAGAAATGGGATTTCTCATTGCTATGTTGGCTTGGCTTAAGGTAGTTTCAAAACACTGAGTCTACCCTAGAAAATGTTTTATTAAAATATTTGTGTGATGTATTTATTTTTTGACTGAGAATGCTAAGATGTGGTTAAAACAAATCTAAGGGGAAACAAGGCTGCCTCAGGTGGTTGGACACTCTTGGGTGGCTTTTAGGTCTTGGCAGAAAATGGATGGTGTCCCCTGTATACCCTTTGCCTCTTTTCCTTTTGCCCCGGCACAGACTGTTGATGATGCTCTGTAAGGACAGGCTCGGGAGCCAAGTGTGCTTCTCTGAAGGGAGGCTGCTTTGATCTCTGCTGGGCCAGTGGGTGACCCTGACCTCTTGGGTCATGTCTGTCTTGGAGGATCCCCCGTGCATGATGGTGTCTGGAGAAGGAAAAAACACTGTTCTAGCACTCCTGACTGGGGGGCTTGGCCTTGGGGCCCAGTCCACCCCAGATTCCAACATACCCTAGTGGAGAGGAAGCCTTACAAGTGTGAACTTTGGTTTTGGCGACTAAGAATCAAAGCATTTTTCTTTTGAACCATTTCTGCTTTATAAAGGGAGACACTGTTAATACTGGAAACCCAATAAACTTAAGGACATTTGATTTCTTTGATGAGGAAAAATCTTGATGCCTAAAACAGATGATACAAGTAACCCTGCCTCCCCAGATACTGTTACTTAATCCACTTAATAAATTTTGAGTTCTTTGAAATAAATTGAGATGTAAGCAAAAATAAGAAAGAAAGGGAAAATATAGGTTTTTTTTTTTACTTTACAGTTTACAAACACTAAGGTGTGGAAATTACTACTTAAGCATCTATAATTCTTTTTTTTTTTTTTTTGAGTTGGAGTCTCACTCAGTCGCC
>NW_007260485.1:470840-591367 GCF_000164805.1 Carlito syrichta
CACTCACCTTAGCCTCCCAAAGGCGCGGGATTACAGGCTGAGCCACCGAGCCCGGCTTATAATTCTTAATAAAAATTCCAAGGGAAGTCTACTTAAAAAAATAATATACATGAAACTAAGGAGGAGATCAATTTCACTTTCTGGAAAATTCTCAAGAGCAGACATCTTAATGGGGTGTCACTTAGGTGTCAAAAATAAAATGGTGTGTCACTCAAATGTTGCTCTCGTCATTCTATTTTCTAGAACTCTTCCTAAGAGTTGGTACTGAACCTAAGGGAAGGACTTCCCATTATTTTCCGAAAGTTCCTAGATCTGGTCTCCGCTTCCTCCAGCTCTTTTTGGCCTGCTCAGTCCTGCAGGTATTGAAGGCCACTGAGCCATTTCTCTGCATTCCTGTGTATAGGGAGGTCAGGCCTCAATTGCAAACCCTAGATTCATATACTCTGACAGAATATGCTTGCTAGTAATCTAAATCCTGGCAGCTTATTTTAGACTTGAAAAAGTCCTGATGGCTTTGGGAGGGGTGCATTCTGGGTATTTTGATTATGTGTTTATGTATGTATTTATTTATGTAATTTATCCTATGTTGCCTAGGTTAGTCTCCAACTCCTAGGCTCAAGCAATCCTCCTGCCTCAGCCTCCCAAACTGCTGGAATTTCAGATCTGAGCTACTGTGCTTGGCCTTTTGGGTTTTTTTTTTTGTATGTTTATGAAACATGGTTTTACATATGTGTATTTGAGTGTTTATACCCCTCTCTTAGATACTTAAGTGATTCTTTGTCATCCTCAGATTAAGTCCCAGCTAGTTAGCATGCCTGGAATATTCCTTTATTCTTTGTCTAGTTGACCCTTTCTCTTTTTGTGGGTTCAGCTCAGCATTCATCATTTACAGGAAATGTCTGAGGTTCCAGCATGTATACAGGTGTCTCATCTGTGCTCCTGAATAACTTAGCATATTATAATAAAATTATTCACTGATTCATTGGTTCAACAAATAATTATTGAGCACCTGTGCTTATTAACCTAACATTATAAACTTCACCAAGTAGGCCTGCCTTTTATAAAATAGACCTCGACAAATATTTGTTCAATTAAAATTGGTATATATTATTTTAGTTTTAGGATAAGGCTTATTTGGTTACTGATGAATGAAATTACTATTAGACAGTGTGGTGTGAAAAGGGGAAAAAAAGACCCCACTGGAGTTGTAATCAGAATAACTCATTATAGGTGATGACTGACAGCCTGCATGTCACAAACTGCCTGTGTTCAAATCCTGACTCTTCTGTTTGTTGGCTTTATGACATCTGGCCAATTATCCAGTCATCTTTTCTCTCATATGTAAGAAAGAAGTCACGACAAAGGTTATTGAGAAGTTAAATGAGAAGGTACAAGAGAGTGCATATTTTAAGTTTCACAGGATGTATTTATTTATTTGGATTATTAACTTTCTCAATTTCATCCTTGATTGTGCTTCTCAAGTTTTAATGTATATACAAATCCCCGGGGGATCTTGTTAAAATGTAGAGGGGCTGAGATTTTTCATTTCTAACCAGCTCCCAGGAGAGGTTCATACCTGGCCCACAGACCAAGATTTGGTCTGGTCTAGAGTTGTGATTCTCAAACCTTCCTATGCATCAGAATTTCCTGGAGGGGTCTGGCGCAGTGGCTTATCCCTGTATTTTCCACACTTTGGAGGCCAAGGCGGGAGAATTGTTTGACCCCAGGAGTTCGAGATCAGTCTGGGTAATAGAGCAAGACCTTGTCCCTATAAAAAATAATAAAATTAGTCGGGCATGGTGACACACGCCTGTAGTCTCAACTATTGGGGAGGCTGAGGTAGGAAGATCACCTGAGTCCAGAAGGTCGAGGCTGCACTCCAGCCTGGTTAACAGAGTGAGAACCCAATTCAAAAGTAAAAATCCCCTACAGGATATGTTTAAACATGGTTTCTGGGCCCCAACCTGGGGTTTCTGCTTGAGCAGGCATAGGGTGAGGTTGAGAATCTGCATTTCTAACTAGCTTCCAGGGGAAGTGAGTGCTCTGGGAAGCTCATCTTTTGAGAATCACTGATCTAGAAAACAGAACATTGTTTTACTTGGAGAGTAAATTACTTTGCTATGCTTCAGAAAGCAGGAATTGGAGGCTTAAGACTTGGATTCGGACTCTTAGATTATAGTTCTGGTGCTTAAACCCATTTAATATTATTTTTAATAATAAGGGGCACTAGCACGTTTGGATGCTTTTGCATTGTCTAAGGTGTGCAACAGCAGTTGCAACACTCTAACCCTAACCCGAGAACTCTGCAAGGAGTACCCTGAGAGCCAGTGAAATTTTGTCACTTGGATGACAAGAGCCAAGGAGATTTTTGTCTCTTGCCTCCCTCTCAGATGAACGTGGAATAGAGAGAAAAATCTTTTGGTAAGATTCTCATTAGACATAGTGAAAACCGGCCCATGTTCTGATCGCTTTTGCATTAAGAAATAAATACATCAGGAAAATGAATTCTCTCCTTCAACTTAATGGACTTAACAGAAACTCTTGGAGGACAGGCATGGGTTACATGATTCTAAAAGGGTCTACTCATGGTAAATCTTAAAAAAGGGTCAAATTTGTCCCTGATTAAAGCAAATGCTAGAAAGATGCAATGTAAAAATATATTGAATGGAATCTTCCGAGGTTTATTGGTATTCTAGCTCTCTTTTGTGTGCAGTGATGTTGACAGCATGTTCTGGAAGGTCAGCTGTCCTCCTACGGCAGCCTGGTGCTACTGGCCAAGCGACCTCTTCTTTTTACTTTTTTTTTTTTTGGAGTCAGGGTTTCACTCTGTTGCCCAGGCTGGAACACAGTGACACGCTCATGGCCACTGCAGCCTTGATCTGTTGGGCTCAGGTAATCCTTTCACCTCAGCCTTCTGAGTAGCTGGGACTACAGGTACACACCACCATGCCCGGCTAATTTTTTAATTTATTGTAGATACAAGACCTCACCGAGTTGCCCACGTGGTCTCCAATCCTTGGGTTCAGGTAATCCTCTCAACTCTGCCTCCTAAAGTGCTGGGATTACAGGCATGAGCCATCATGCCTGGCCCTCTTCAGTTTAAAAGAGAGAAGTGAAATGCTCAGGGAACAAAATCATACTTCCTAATCCTGGATATGGACCAGTTTTGTCTCTGTTCAACATTTATTGCCTCTTCTCTATAGGATAGTGTGCTATATTCTGGGAGTGAGTTCAAGAGTGGTTCTTGTTCCCAAGATATTTATAATTTTACGGGAGATGAGGATTTATGTAAACAATTATACTATAAGCAGAATGAAATAATTGATAAATATTGATCATGGTACTCGTGTGAAGAGGTACTACAGAGAAAACAGTGATACTTTCTGCTTGAAAAAGTTGGAGACAGTTTAAGGACAATGTGGCATGTGGCTAAGACTTTAAAAATTAAAAGGATTTCAACTGGGTTCGGTGGCTCAGCCTATAATCCCAGCACTTTGGGAGACCAAGGCTAGTGGATTGCTTGAGCCCTGGGGTTTGAGACCAGTCCAGGCAACTTGGCGAGATCTTGCCTCTACAATAAATCAAAAAAATTAGCCAGGCGTGGTGCCCACGCCTGTAGTCCCAGCTATTTGGGAGATTGAGGCAGGAGGATCACTTGAGCCCAGGAATTCAAGTCTGCAGTGAGTTATGATCACACCACTTTCTTATTATAAATAACCTCTAGGGGTCCGCAAGATGTAAAAAAAGTAATTCACAGCAATGTCCTCCAAAGCTGAAGTTATCAGTCTTTAAACTGTAGTCAGCCTGGAATTCTATTTTAGAATTGTATAGACAGGGTCAACAGAAAACCAGTCATCTGGTCAACAACCAAAATCTCGTTGACTCTTGAGGCAATCAGGGCTCAGAAATTTTAAAAATATCTAAGCAAATATTGATGTTTCATGTAACAAAGTGTAACACACATTTCCTTTGGTAAAGTTCATTTCTATTTTTCTTCATTAAGCACCACTGACTTGAGGGAATAATAGCCCTTCCGATGTTTGCAAGCACTCTAAGTGGAAACTTCAGTTCTAAGTCCAGTTAACAAGCATATAGTTATAAACTCCTTAACGGGTCTCTATCTTTTTTTCCTTGTATTTTTTCCATTTTTAAAAATAACTATTTTTTCAGAAGTGTTTCTTTTCCCCTTTGTGTAAAAAATTTACATTTTTCTCGTTTTTTGTTGGTTACCTTTGCATTTTTAACAGGCCTACTTCACTCAACAAGGTATAACATTAATGAATATTTCTACTCTCCCTCAAAGAACATGTTGTTCTATAGCTCTATAGTGTACTTGAATTCTGACATCCCCATCCTATATTCCAAGTTATTGCTATCTAGAATTTTAGTTCCACCTTGTTTTTAATCCCCCAAATATTCATTATTATTTAGGTAAATTTTTAATTTTATATATACATACAGAAAAGTACACAAATCATAACTATACAACTTAGGACATTTTCAAAAAGGGAATATAATCCATGTAACAACCACCCAGATCAGAAAATAGAATATTACCAGTACTTTAGTATAGTCCCACAAGTGTCCCCTTCTCAGTTGCTACCCCTTGTAAAAGTAACCCATTATTCTAACTTCTATCATTATGAGTTAATTTTTCTTGTTTTGAACTTTATATGAACTCTTAGGTCTGGCTTCTTTCCTTCAACATTACTTTGTGGAATTCGTCCATGGGTATAGCAGTGGTTTGTTTATTCTCATGGCTATAAAATATTGCATTGTGTGCATATATATACACCTTACTTATCCACTCTTCTGATGATGGACATTTACATTGTTTTTATTTTGTCTATTATGAACAGTCTACTATGAACATCCTGTACATGCCTTTTGTACCCATTTCTGGGCACTCTTAGGTATGTGTTCACGTGTTCTCATATCTGCTACTAGACCTGGGTAGGGATTGCTGAGTCATGAGACTCATGTTCACATGTTTCCATTTCTGTTGGGTAGATGTAGGAGGGAGATTGCTGAGTCATGAGATACTACAGTTTATATTCTCACTAATGGTGTATGAGAGTTCCAGTTTTGTGATGTGCCAGTTCAAATTCTTTTCATGATTTGTACTTGCTGATGATTAGCTCATTTTTAGATGGGATTGCTTTTGAATGTAGAACTCCATGTGTCTTGGGTTGTGAATGCATACTAGGGAGTGTTTTGTGGATATACATTATTGACTTTTGCATTTACTTTTGCTAAGTGTTAGGTTTTTGGCTTGGGATTCCAGCATATAAGGGTAGTACAGATCTGGACCTTACACCTGGAAGGGTCATGTGCTTGGTGTATCAGTTTCTCACTGGGAGAATTTTTTCACCCTTCATCCAAAGATTGAGGCAGGCTGGGTGTGGTGGCTCATGCCTGTAAGCACTGCACTTTGGGAGGCTTAGGTGGGAGGATTGCTAGAACCCAGGAGTTCAAGTTTGAGTTCAAGATCAGCCTGGGTAACATGGTAAAACCTTGTCTCTACAAAAAATAAAAAAATTAGCCAGGTATGGTGGTGGGGTCATGCTATCCTCCTGCCTCAGCCTCCCAAAGTGCTGGGTCTACAGGTGTGAGCCACAGTGTCCTACTAGGAAATATATTTTTAATATACTTTTAAATAATTCCCATATTTTCAGTTAGTAATTGTTTCAATTGTGTGTGTGTGTATGAGAAAAGGACACTAGTAAAAAAAACTTTGAAATATTTCCCACCTGTAATCCTATGTCTACATTTAGCCAATATTTATGGGAACCAACATCATCCCTCCTTAGTAACTTTATTTTCCTGTTTCTTACAAGGTCATGCGAAAGACTGTGTATAATTCAGAAGAGATATTTCTGCAGTAAAAAAAAAAACACAAAAACCCTATATTTAAATCAATCCAAGTCTCTTCCTGACATCTAGGCTGTATCTAGGACACATCTGGACATCTGGAAACATCCAAATTTGATAGACTTTCCCAGCTTTCAGCAGAACAGTTAGTAAATAAAAGAATAAGAAACTTATACTAATCATGCGTATTTTTTAAAAAGTCAACAGCCTGATACCCCCATAGCACAGTCTTTATTTCTTGCCCCACATTAGTGAAGGAGGCTGTTGTCCAAAGGGTGTGGTTTTTGAGGTTGCCACATGCCATGCCATGACCTAAAATATCTCCCTCTGGCTGCCAGATGGCTTGGGGATGCAGCAAACACAGGATCCATTGACCTCAGAACTTGGTGCCTTAGAACTGGAGGCTCTTTCAGGGTCCTTCCTAAATTTCCATTTATTCTTAAATATCTGAAGCACGTCAAGCCTTAAACTGGTCTTGTTCACCTCCTTCTCCTCCCTTTAGTGAAAGCAGTGGTAAGAATTAATTTCGGGCACAGAAAATATATGCTGACCTTTCACGGTTCCCCTGAGGTCCCTAATCTGTGCTCTCCAAGAGAAAGTCTCCCATCTTCAGGCCAAGCCTTCTGGAAATTGTGTGCATATGAGGTGGAAAGCTATTTTGGGATTCTACAAACAGACCCAGTCTTTGGGGGATACTTGGCAGGAGTGGAAGAAGGAGGCTCAGATATCTCTTCAAGTTCAACTCTCTGCTGGGTGTAGATGCACAAAATGCAACCTACTTCCAGTTACTGAAATGTAGTATCTTGAAATATCAGAAAAATAATTATCTTGAAGGAAAAGGCAGGGAAATAGTTTTTTTCTGTTTGTAGAAGGGAAAAATTTGATAAGTTGGTTTGAAAAGAGAAAAACATAAATACATTGCAAGGGACATTTATTCATCAGACATTTATTGAGCACCTACTATGTGCCAGAGATAGTTCTAGGCTCTGGAGATAAAATAGTCAGTGGACTAGATGGACATGTTCTTTGGCCCATGGACTTCTTAGTTTAGTTGAAAAGGCACGAAGGAGAACTAACCCAGGATGTGTGTGTATGTGGAGAGGAATCAGAGGAGATTTCTCTGAAGAATTGATTTATTTTATTTTATTTTAGAGTTGGAGTCTCACTCTGTCGCCCAGGCTGGAGTGCAGTGGTATGCTCATGGCCACCCCAGCGTCGACCTACTGGGCTCCAGCAATCTTTCCCCTTCAGCCTTCCAAGTAGCCAAACTACAGGTACGTGCTACCATGCCCAGCTAATTTTTTTATTGATTATAGAGACGAGGTCTTGCCAAGTTGCTCGGGCTGGTCTCGAACCCCTGGGCTCAGACGATCTTCTTGCCTTAGCCTCCCAAAGTGCTGGGATTATGGGCTTGAGCCACCATACCCGACCGTTTAATTTATTTTTAGTCGGAGTCTCACTCCGTTGTCAGGCTGGAGTGCAGTGGCACACTCACGGCCACCGTGGCCTTGACCTGCTAGGCTCAGGTAAGCCTTCCACTTCCAAGTTGCTGGAACTACAGATGCTCCACCACGTCTGGCTAATTTTTAAAATTTATTGTAGACATGAGGTCTCACTATGTTGTTCAGTCTGGTCTCGAACTCCTGGGCTCACGCAGTCCTCTTCCCTCAGCCTCCCAAAGTACTAGGATTACAGGCGTGAGCCACCGAGCCTGGCAAGGAGTGATCGTTAAACCAAGATCTGAGTGGAGTTAGATGATCAAAGTCCTCAATTTAGTTTGGCTTCATTGTCAATGTCCTGTTAACAAAACAAAACAAAAATTTAGTTCTAAATCACTTATTTTTTTTCTGAGATGGTTGTCTGCCTGAGATACAATTCTGATTTCAACAAGAGAAAATTGGCTTGCTTCTTCTGTCTCTCTCCCGTGTGTATATGTTTATTATTATTTCTTGTGTCTCACAGTGTTATGATTGATTGATTTACAACTGTCTCCCTCTATAGATGTGAGTCATTTCAGGCCAGGGCCTATGTCTTAATAGTCTTTGTTTAGGCACAACATAGTCTTAGGATGCGTAAATACAAGGGGGGACCCCCCAAAGTGGAATTCTCTTTTGGAGGGCGTGCCCCTTGTAAGACAGGCTTTCCCTGCTAGGTAAGTGTTCTAGGAACCCATCAGCATCGGTGTACCAGGTAGCATTGTTGTAAGAGGCTGTGTTCGACTTCAGTGAATTGTTTTGGAGATTCTTTCAAGGTGTTTATCCATTTCATGATGGGTGATTTACAAGTGCACCTGCCCATACTGCACTGAGGGTTCAGAAGTTTCTGACCAAAAATGGCATGGCTCCCGTGTCCCAATCTTCCTCTTCACCTGATGTCACCCCGAGTGACTTTTTTTGTTTCCTCAGATGAAAAAACTTCTCAAAGGGAAATGTTCTGCTGGTGTGGAAGAGGTAAAACAAAAAGCAGCAGAAGTACTAAAAGGCATCAAAATTGATGAGTTCAAAGATTATTTTGAGCAGTGGAAAAAGTGTCTTGATAGGTATATTGCATCAAACAGAGAGTACTTTGAAGGTGACTGAAGTTTAAGCATGTAAGAATAAATACACAATTTTTAAGAAATAAATTCTGGACTTTTTTTTAGTTTCTCTCATAAAGGAATCAAGGTGGATGAATAAAAGTAATAGACATTCTCACAGCATCATTTTGCATCGAGCACAGAGTCATATCCAAACATTATTCTTCACATCCAACCTACTCAATCCTTCATCACAGATGCCTCGGGCAGACCTCCTATTTGCTGTGGGGATGCAATAGTCTAGGCACTGGCTCTTATGGGGTATACAGTCTGATGGAAGAGATACACTTTAAAAAATTTTTTGGGGGGTCAGGGTCTCACTCTGTTGCTCAGGATGGAGTGCAGTGACAACGCTTATGGCTACTGAATCCTCGACTTGCTGGGCTCTGGTCATCTTTTTGGCAAGAAGCTGGGACTACAGGTGTGCCATACCACACCGAGCTAATTTGTTAAAAAATTTATTGTAGAGATGAGGTCTCCCCAAATTGCCCAGGCTGATCTCAGACTCCTGAGCTCAGACAATCCTTTTGTATTTGCCTCCCAAAGTTCTGGGATTGCAGGCATGAGCCACTGCACCTATCTGGGAAACACTCTTTATATAAGTAATCACTCAAATAGCTAATTCTTTCTAAAGAAACAATGTGTGTAAAAATTTTAGAAATAAGAGATTTTAACTAAAAACTGCAGGAACATTTACTGCTTGACCAAATGTTTGGATGCCTTTGAGAAATGTATCTTGCTGTTGGGCATGCCTGTAATGCCATCACTTTGGGAGGCCAAAGTGGGAGAGTTGCTTGAGCCCAGGAGTTTGAGAACAGCCTGGGCAACATGAAACCTCATCTCTACAAAAAAATACAAGAATTAGCTGAGCACAGTGGCATGTGCCTATAGTGCCAGTTTCTTGGGAGGCTGAGGCAGGAAAATCACTTGAGTCCAGGAGTCGGAGGTTGCTGTGAGTTGTGATCATGCCACTGCAAGATAAGAAAAACAAAAACAAACCTAAAACACTGTCTTGTATTTCCTTCCTTTCTTCTCTCCTATCCTCTTATAATAATTAAATTTTAAACTCAAGGTACATACTTCTATAAGGAAAAGGATATAAACTGATATTCATTCTAGATATTTTGGATGCTGACTTGGCTCAATTGCTAATAGCAAAATCCATTTTTCCCCCTGGTAAACACCAGTTAATCATTAATGGTAGTTTGATTTTCCCTAAAGTTATTTTCCAGTTGTACTGATACTATCTAGTGAGTAAGAATCCACTTTTACAAGGAAATTTTGCGGCTCTAAAAAATTGCCAGCATCCTAAGCAGGGGGTGTATATTCCTGCACATTAAGAGCATGAGAGGACAGGTAGACACATAGCAGAAGAAAATAAGAGTCAGTAATGTGCATTGCTCTCCATGTGTCAGCAAGTCTAAGAATCTTAGGAAATGACTATACACAGAATAGGATTTTTTTTTTCTGGCTCCAGATCTAAGGAAATAATTTAAAATAACATTTTAGGTCAGGCACAGTGTCTCATGCCTGTAACTCCAGTACTTTGGGAGACCGAGGTGGGAGAATCATTTGAGGCCAGGAGTTTGAGATCAGTCTGAACAACATAGTGAGTGTGTCTCTGCAGAAAACACAAAAATTCACCAGGGATGATGGCATGTTCCTGTAGTACTCAGGAGGCTGAAGTAGAAGGATCACCTGACCCCAGGAGGTCAAGGTTGTGGTGAGCCATGATTATGCCACTGCACTCCAGTCTGAATGACAGAGTGAAACCCTACTCAAAAAATGAAATGAAATGAAAAAAAAAATTTTTTTTAGAATTAGAGGGTGAACATTGGAGGAGTGAACTGACCTCCTTAGTATAGTAGGACAATACATACCATTAAATTCATGTTTCACAATTCCCTTTGGAATTTTTGGATATAAATCAGAACTTCTCTCTCTCCCAGCTTTCTTTTCTTTTCTTTTTCTTGTTTTTTTGCTTTTCTTCTTTTCTTTTTTTCTGAAGGCTATCATGTGAATGTCTCACCTGTGTTGCTGTAGAAATGATATGTTATTGAAAGTAAACATGTATGAAGGTCAAGGGCACATGGAATGGTGTGACTACACTGGATGATGCTACTCACAGATATGGTTCTCAGCTCAGATCCAAAAAAGAAAGATTTATTTACTACTGTTGCTGAATATTATGCTATTTTGGATGAACATATGATCTCTTTAGTCCTAGTCTGGTATTGAATTGCTTACCATTTAAATACAAATATGAGAGCTGAGTTGGTAAGAATAAAGATAGCAAGTTAAGAAAGATGGCATAAAAGCAATGAAAAAATTCGAAGGATGGGGCACTATAGACAGCCTCATCATTAATGGAGGCTGCCTCTCCAGATAAGAGTTGCATTCATGTTCGCCTTATCAGTCACAGACAACAGCCACGTTAGATACTTCACATGCCTTGAGTTATGCATTCTCAACAGGGGCAATGTTACCCCTAACAAGGTGAAAAATGGTTGTGTGTGTGTATGTAATCTTACTTTTTAGTATATAAAGCTAGATATATGTACAGTACATAGTCAGATATTCAGTATATCCATGATATTAACATTTCATGGTAGGGAGCACTTAAGAAAAAAATGTCTGAAAATGTTCTTTAGTGGGAAGGTGGTAATGAAAACACATGATTGAGAAACACTGCCCCGATGATATTTTTGTTCTTTGTAGGGGAGATAATCTACTCCTCGGTGAAGCTACTTAATCTTAAAGAACTTGATTTTTTTCTTTATTTTTTTTTTGAGTTGGAGTTTCACTCTGTTGTCCAGGCTGGAGTGCAGTGACAGGATCATGGTTCACTGTAGCCTCAACCTCCTGGGCTCAGGTGTCCTCCTGCTTTAGACTCCCGAGTAGCTGGGATTACATGCATGCACAATCATGTTTGACTAATTTGATTTTTGGTAGAGACAATGTGTCACTATATTGCCTAGGCTGGCCTCAAACTCCTAGGCTCAAGCAATCTTCCAGCTTCAGTCTCCCAAAGTGCTGGGATTGCTGGCATGAGCCACTGCACCCAGCCAAGAACTTGATATTTATGCTACAACATCAACTAGGAAAAGATCATTATGAAACGAAGCCAAAATAGTAGCATGGCCACAAATGATGAAAGAGCTTGAGGCAAATTGATAGACTTTTCAATAGCCTTACCCATAAACCCAACAAACTTAGGCCCACATAGACTATTTATATTAGAAATAAAGAAGTGACCGAAGATAAGTCCTTTCTGTTATTTACAGATTTCTACTTACAGAGTCTATGGTTTTCATGTGTTACATGTACAATAGACATTTTCTTAACTGACCCTTGCTTAATTGACTTGCCAGATTAACAAAGGTTCTTCAATCTTCTATAATACGTCCTACAGAGGTCCAGGGTGCTTCAAACACTTGAGGATAGTAGGCTACTCACCATTACACTCTGGGCTTCTGTTCTCTTCAGTTGAGTCATATGCTTACCACAAGTGAGCTTGGTTTGTTCCCAGACCTGTTTATGCCAGTTGTATTTGTTACTATATTTAGTTATTAGTTAATGAAATAGCATGTAAGCCTATGAATGCAAAAAGAAAGAGAATTGCCATTTCTACAAAAATCAAGTTGAATGCTTTCAAAAGAATTGACAAGGAAAGCCACAGTTTAAATTGAGAATGGTCCAAGTATGTGTATGTTTGTCCCCAGCTATGTTCAAGTACATGTGTGGAGTAGGACGAACTTTGGATTTAACCAGACTTGAGATTTTGCCAGAGGAGTAAGAAGGAGATGGAGAGGGTACAGGGAATTAAAGATGTATATTGGTTAGCAAGTAGAGTGGTGAATATTAGATTTTAAGAAGGAAAACAAGGACATGAAGGGTTGAGAGACAGTGAAAAGCGGGTAGGCTTAGTTGACTGAAGGGAATTGGGGTCATAGTCAGAGTCGTCTGAAATAGTGGAGGTTGTGATTAGAGAATGGAGTGCTTGAAATGAAGATGGAAGGGCTCAGGCCATGGCAGTGCCGAGATGGGATTGTGTGGTTGATGTGCTATACAAGCCAACTCGGTAGGGGAATACAAAGACAGGTTATTGGGAAGATATTGGAGTCACCAAGAATTACCCCAGAAACAGGAGTGGAGGGAGGCAATAAAATGGCTCAAGAAATAGAGTGCCATGAAATTTGGCGAGCTCAAGTCAGTAAGTGCCAGAGGTCCTCGAAGGACAGAAAGCCTTCTGTTGCTGCGGCTGGGAAAAGTATGGTGGAGGAATGGGGATTATGTTTACCAGTCAAAGGTGGAAGAATCAGGAAGATAGATGGAGAGGACAGGGGAGGGCGTTCCAGGTCGTGGGTCACAGAGTGAGCAAAGTCCAAATGGCAGCAGGGTGCATGGTGTGATTTTGATGGCAGTGAGTTTGCCAGGTTTGGTGGCTTCGGATTGTGAAAGACTTGGAATGCCAGACTAAGGTTTTTTTATTTTTTCATTTTTTTACAGACAGGATCTCCCTCTGTCACCCAGGCCAGAGTGCAGTAGTACGATCATAACTTGCTGCAGACTCAACCATCTGGGCTCAAATGTTCCTCCCACTTCAGCTTCCCAAGTAGCTGGGATTGCAGGTGCACATCACCGTGGATGGCTAATTTTAAAAAATTTTTGTAGAACTGGGGTCTCACTATGCTGCTCAGGGTGATCTTGGACTCCTGGTCTCAACTAATCCTCCCACGTCAGCCTACCAAAGCACTAGGATTACAGGCATGAGCCACTTGGCCTCACTGGGTTAATCTTTACTGATGTTATACTTTGAGCAGGAAGTTTTAGGCTGTGAGAAATTGCCTACTTTTGTAAATATAGGCAAATAGTCAAACACATTAAAATATAAAACGGCAGAAGAAAATAGAATAGAAAGTTCGAAAACAAAAATTGAGTCTGTACCCAAGCTCACTTGGTGGCTATATTTTCAGAAGTGTGTGCCTGGTAAACCTCAGATTCCTTATCTTTAAAGCTGGATCTTAGAGCTCTTTAACTTAGAATGGCACCTCTTCAAATTTGTTATTTTTTCCCATTGGACTAAAAGTAAGCTGAGTTAATTACACTTCCTTTTGACTTTCCATTTAGTATCTATTGATTTGAGAAGTGATACCGAACTATCACAAGAACCTGTGTATAGGGTCTTCTACCTCTTTTAGCCAGAACAACATGGAAAGCCAAGTTATCAGAAGACTGCTAGGTAAGGTAAGGTGTCATCAGAATAAGGGTGTTTTTGGGGGTGAGACAAATGTTTCTTGACATCAGGCTGTGCATTTCCAATGTATCCATCTTTAAAAGGGTCTTCCTGTTACTCTTCATCACTTATTTCCATCAGGTTCCCAGTGGAAGACAGATGGCACATTCAAAGGTTTCCTTGAAGAGGCAGAGATTTCAACAGAGGGATTCCTAGGGATGTGGTTGGGGCCAAGGGAACTAACCAAGATGATGAGGCACCCAGGGCACTAGCAATGTGGGGAAGTTGTTCCTGCCCTAGGCCTGAAGGGAAAAGGAGAATGAGTGGTGCTTGAGAACACAGAAGGAGCTGTGAAGAGGGGTGTCCAACAGGAGTCATGGTCATGGACAGAGGAACCACTGTGGAAACATTGCTGGGCAGGGAAAGCATAGACAGAACAAATACTCTGGTCTCTTTCTCCCCACCCTTGAGCTCCTCCAAATGGTGGAACTCAACTGGAAGCTAGAAGGCAAGAGAGCCTAGATGACACAGTCCAACGTGATCAACACCTGAGGTACAGGAAGGTAGAGAAAAGTCAAGAGTAGATCTGGACAGGCAAGATAAGAACAGCCAGCACGCTAATTTTTGACTGCTACATCCTCCAGAAATCTATGCACTTTCAGTTCCTCCCAAGAGCAGCACTTTACCAAAGTTCTGAAAAATTAAAAATCTGAAAAAATTTCTTTTGTTATGAAGCCACTGTCAGAGCTTTGGAGAGGGCCCAGTAAATAGAACATACTGGGAGAACAATCCAAATGAATGGCTGCTGGGAGCCAGAGTGTCATGTGTGTGTTGGTTAAGTTAAGTCGGAGGGAACAGCTTAGTGTGAGGACCTATGAATCGGTCAGCTGAGCCCAGATTTAATCTTTTCCACCTAGTCTCAGAAGCACCAAATCATGTGAGGAGAGTCTATCTGGAGGAAAGTAAAGAATGTTTGCTTTCTGAGGGTAGTTTGTCACCCTGGGGAAGATGGGACGGAAAGGGGTAGACACACCAACCAGGGCAGAACTGGAAGTACAGAGCTTGGCCAATGCTCTGTGAGGGCAGCTCATACTCAAGAGGGTGGCTGGGGCTGGCCACACATACCCAATGATTCTTCCCAAACTTACTGGGCAGGGAAGTCTTTCTGCTGCTTTGGAGCAGAGTCAATTTTCTTTTCTTTTCTTCTTTCTTTTTTTTTTTAACATATTTTTTATTTTAAAATTATGGGATACAGTTAAGGGTTAGGCATACAAATATGTATTGTGCAGGTACCCTTGTTGATGAGGTGTGCCCCCCCATCCCCAGACAGATATCGACTACCGTTAATCCCACCTCCCTTCCCCTCCCTGCCCACCCTCATAGTTTCCCACCACTGTCAATCCTTTTCTTATAGTATTACGATAGTTGTTCAAGGACCACTTATGAGAGAGAACATGTGATGCTCAGATCTTTGTTTCTGAGAGAGATCACTCACTCAGTATTATAAATTCCAGTTCCATCCAGGTTGCTGCGAAATTCATGATTCTGTTCTTTTTTATGGCTGCGTAATATTCCATTGTGTATATGTACCACATTTTAAAAATCCAGTTCTCTTTTAATGGACAGCATGGTTAGTTCCATGATCTTGCTATTGTGAACAATGCTGCAATAAACATACATGTGCAGGTATCTTTTTTATAGAGTGATTTGAGTTCTTCAGGGTATATTCCCAGTAGGGGGATTGTGGGGTCGTATAGAAGGTCGAATTTTAGAGCTTTTAGGATTTGCCACACTGATTTCCACAGAGGCTGCACTAGTTTACACTCCCACCAACAGTATAGAAGTGTTCCCTTTTCACCACATCCTCTCCAGCATCTGTTATTTTTTGAGTTATTGATAATGGCCATTCTGACTGGAGTTAGGTGGTATCTCAGTATAGTTTTAATTTGCATCTCCTTGATGATTAATGAGGTTGAACATTTCTTCATGTGTCTGTTGGTCACTCGTATGTCTTCTTTTGAGAAGTGTCTGTTCATATCTTTTGCCCACTTTGTAATGGGGTTATTTGTTTTTTTCTTATCAGCACATTTGAGTTCCTTGTAGATCCAAGATGTTAGGCCTTTGTCAGACCTGGAGTTGGCAAATACTTTTTCCCAGTCTGTGGGCTGTCTCCCTGTTCTCTTGACAGTTTCTTTGGCTTTGCAGAAGCTTGTCAGTTTAATGAGGTCCCACTTGTCTATCTTCTCTCTTATGGCCCGTGCATTTTGGGTTTTGTTCAGGAATTGGATGCCAGTTCCAACTTCCATAAGGGAGTGTCCTGCATTTTCTAAGGTTCTTATGGTTTGAGGTTTTACATTTAGGGCTCTGATCCATTTAGAGTTAATTTTTGTGTATGGAGATAGATATGGGGTCTTGTTTGAGTCTTCTGCATGTGGTCAGCCAGTTATCCCAGCAACATTTACTGAATAGGTTCTCCTCTCCCCAGTGGTAGGTGGTGGAGGCTTTGTTGAAGATGACTTGGTTGAGAAATTGAGGTTTTGCTTCTGGAATCTCAATTCTATTCCATTGGTCTATATGCCTGTTCCTGTACCAATACCAGGCTGTTTTGATTATTGTAGCTTTATAGTAAAGTTTGAAGTCTGGTAATGTGATACCTCCTGCTTTGTTTTTTTGCTGAGGATTGTTCTGGCTATTCTTGGTCGTTTGTGTTTCCATATGAATTCCTGTATTTTTTTTCTAACTCTGAGAAGAATGTTGCTGGTAATTTGATGGGTATTGGATTAAATCTGTAGATTGCCTTAGGTAAGATGGACACCTTCACAATGTTGATTCTTCCAATCCATGAGCATGGGATATTTTTCCACTTGTTTGTGTCATTTTTACACCAATAATAAACAAACAGAAACTCAAATAAAAAGCACAATTCCATTCACAATAGTCACACACATAAAAAATGAAATACCTTGGCATCTTCCTAACCAGAAACGTGAAAGACCTTTACAATGAAAACTACAAAACACTGCTCAAAGAATTCTTTCTTTTTTTTTCTGAGTTGAAGTCTCACTCTGTCGCCCAGGCTGTAGTGCAGTAGCACACTCACAACTACAGCAGCCTTGACCTGCTGGGCTCAGGTGATCCTTCCACCTCAGCCTTCTAAGTAGCTGGAACTACAGGTGTGCATCACCAACTACAGGTGTGCCCAGCTAATTTTTTGATTTATTGTAGAGACGAGGTCTCCCTAAGTTGACCGGTCTGGTCTCAGACCCCTGGGCTCAGACAGTCCTCTTGCCTCTGCCTCCCAAAGTAATGAGATTACAGGTGTGAACCACTGTGCCTGACTTGGAGTAAGGTAAATTAAGGGCATGATTACGAATCATAAACATGGTATTTTGGCTCCCACCTGTCATTCATTTGAATTGTGTCTCAGTATGTTCTGTTCATTGGGCCCACTCCAGTGACTTCAAACCAAAAAGAGCTTTTACCGATTTTTAATTTTTCTCCACTACATTTACTCATTCACTGGTTCATCCAACCTACATATTTTCAGACGCCAGGAATACATTATAGAGGTTGGGAATGCAAACATGAATAGGATGGGATTGATCTACAGAGGATGATACTAAGAAGTTAACAGTTGAAGGTGTTCCTTAGGATGGCGTGTATTTGTCATTCACTTGTCATGAGATACTCACAGCTACCATATTAGACAAACATGATCACCAACTGTGTCTCTCCTACAGGTACAATTACTAACTATATTTTGCAGATGGAGACACTGAGTCTTGGCAAACTAAAGGGACTTGCTCAAAGTTAAAGAAATTGGTTCATGGAAGAGCAAGGATTTAACTCTGGGCAGTCTGGCTCCAGAGTGAGTATGTTCAACTCTTTCCCCTGTCACAGGCCAGTGCTGGGGATGGGCCTGTGGACAAAGAATGACTGTGTCACGAATGAGGTAAGTGCTAATGGAGGGACATACAGTGTGCCGAGGGAGAGAGGAAGCAGTGACTAACCCAGTCTGTGTGCAGGACATTTGTGCAATAGCCCTTGCCCATTGCCAGAAAGGAATACACAGCGTCTCTTTAGGGCTCTATTTGACTATGTGTGGATCCACATATAGAGGCCAATTCATGTTACCCTGCAGCCCCTCCCAAACATAACAACACTTAAAATAATTTCTTCCTGACATCCTGGACCGCCTCCAAGGATTCTGTTCCAGCTTTTGGACAAGGTGGAAACAGGAAGAGGATGTCCTAATGTTCCCTGACTAAAGGCCTAAGTTAGAGTTTGGGATAGTTTTGTAATTGGAATCATTGTTGAGATTTTTATCATCCTGTGCTGTATGTATGTACATGCACATGTCAACTATGTTACATATCAGCCACAACACATGTACTATATAGGATCACTGAAATCACCTGACATTGCTTAAGTCTCAACCTTTCTATAGTTTGTAGATCTATGTTAAGTGAAGATGATTTTGTTTTTTCATAAAGAATTAATATTACTTGCTGGGCATGGGGACTTGCAGCTGTAATCCCAGCACTTTGAGAGGCCGAGGCAGGAGGCTTGCTTGAGCTCAGGAGTTTGAGAACAGTCTGGATAACATAGTGAGAACTCATCTCCATAAAAAAAAATTCTCTCCTCAGATGCTTTTTTTTGCTATGACTTAAACATAATTTAGTAGTAGTAGCAGCAGCAGCAGTAGTAGTAGTAGTAGTAGTAGATCACAATTTATGCTAAGGACACAAAAACAAATTCACTTCTATGTTTCATTCCCTCTAGGAAGAAACCGTTTCGGTTAGGTCTCCTTTACTGATTCATGTCTCAGCTCATCTTTGAGTCATTGAACAACCTTACTTTTGACTTTATATATTGCTTGGTTTTAGAGTGTCACTGAGTTTATCTGGGCAGACCGTAAACAGGTGCTGTCTGCTGCTGCCAAATGACGGCTTATTCATGCCAGGATATTAAGCACATCCTGTAGTTCAGTAAACACCAGGTGGGATTCTAATCCCTTCAGCACAGATCCCCCCATTCTTCTCTCCTCAGGGAATGAAAATCTCTGGGAAGTTCCTGCTCAGAAATTCTCTGCACCTTTAGAGGTCAGTGAGTCTCATTCCAAAATGATCCAAGAAGAGGGCTAGAACTGCTACTCCTAGTACCCCTCTCTATATATCCTATTTTGGGGCATAACCTCAGACAAGTCCCAAGTTGACACATAGCCCCTTTCGTGTATTAGGTTACTCTTTTGGGGTTTCAGGGTTGGTGAAATCTTCCTTCCTTTCCAGAGTTGAACCTGCCTGTGAGCTTTGCGTCTCTGACTTACTCCTAGATCATTCTCCTATGAGACCTCTAAAGAAGATAAAATGAGACAAGGTCATCCTCACACCACGGAATAACCTCCGGGTCTTATGGTCATCAAGGCAGAGTCTTTGGTCTATAGGAAAAAGGTAACAGTCTCAGACTCAAACGGAACCATCATCAAGGGACTTTCCCGGGAGGAGGACCAACCTTGCTCACTGATCTGCTCACACTGAGTGGCACAGACCCTGCAGCTCAACTCTCATAGCCTTTCATTACTTAGGTATACCAGTGTAGCATACCGGCACCAGTATAGCATACTGGCACCGGTGTAGAAAACTGGCACCACTGGTCCAATCAATGGAGCAGTTTTGGAGGGAGGCACACTGCAATACCTCTGCAGGCAAAGAGGTGATGTCTTGCCCATCATTTAAAGGAATAATCTGAAAATTGACAGCTGTGACAAATGACTGGCTATTCCCAAATACCGAATCTCTTTTTTTCGATAGTAACAGAATTCCCATTATGTAGCTGGGAGCAGCCATGAAACCCTGTCAGTTATATGACTAAGTTTTGACCACTAGCATATAAGCAGAAGTGATGCAATTTCTGCGTTGTATCTTTAAAGGAAAGTGGTAGGCCATATGGGTGCTTGACCTCTATGGGTCCAAGGATGGCAGAGCTACATGATAGAAGGTACCTGGGCTCTGGATCCCCTGGCTGCCATGCCAGTTCTGGGCTTCTTAGATCTCAAGACCACTGATGGTGGGTAGACTGCTATTATTTTGGGTCTCTGTCAAAGCAGTCAAGCCTTTATCCTGTCAGTGACTTTGGAGCTCAGTAGAATAGATTCCATTTCAGTTGAGAATGTTGCCGCATTACCACAACTCGTCTGTTCCCAGCATGTAGCCTTACTTTTCCCATAGATACGGTTCTCGGGTACTGCAGCCTCCATTTAGGGTGCTGCTTCTTGGGGACTCTTCACATAGAGAAAGAAAGGGCTATGCTATTAGACTTCAACTGGAATAGAGAGTGGAGACCTAGACTTCTCGCTCAGTGTCAAAAATCATCCCTCAATTGGCCAGTCCTTTACATGTTGCCATATTTCTCAGGCACACCCCATGATTGACGTCTGCAGGGGCAGGGGTACTTCCTCAGACATGGCTGCAGTGTTTGAATTTGTTGCTAGGGTATCTATGGAATTTCCATATTCTATCTTAGGAAAGAAATCTAATATTGCTTTGATGCTACATTCTTCTTTAGCCAGAAATATAAAGAAACCATTGTTTGCTGTGGCATTTTGGCAGAATTCTGAAGTGTGGTCTGGACCTGGGAACCCACAATCCAAGAATAAGGCACCATTTACGTACAGAACTGTTGAATTTGGATGGAAACTAGGTTCAGCCACACTTGTGAAGCCGCTGTCTTGCAGAGTCAAAAAGAGCTTATTTTTCAAGTGAGTGTGTCTCACTGTTTGTTGGCGAGTACCAAAATAATTATTTCCTGTGTGGGTCAGTAGAAGTGAGGTAATTCCAAGGAAAATGTTCCATTGTGCTGCTCGGGCTGGGCAGTGCAGTGGCTCCAGACGTGCCCTTAAAGCAACAGTCATTTCAGTGAATGGTCAAGTCAGGTTCATGTGCCCCTGGGAGGGAGACTCATGTTCTGTTTCATGCTTCCAGGGTCTTGTGAGAAACAGCAAGTGTGAATGTGCACTTATAGAAACACATGCACATGAACATATCTGTGGGTGGGCTTAGCATTTTGGCTCACTTAGTCTCATAGATTTTTGAGAAAGATAATTCTATAGGAGCCGACATAATATACTCTGCTTCTTTCAGTGTAAAAGTAGAAACTTACTTTGGACAAGCAGTTATTTGTTCACGTGTCTGTCTTGAACCACTTGAGGGCATACTTCATTTGTCTTTGTTTCCCCAGCTTGTACAATGGATCTGTCACTCAGTATATTTTCATTCATCTTTTGTTGGATGAATGAATGACTTGTATGGAAAGTGAACTCCAGGGTGGTGACTACTACACCCAAACCAGGGAGTTTGCCAGAAGGAGCGCCCAGCCAGCCAGGGTTGGAACATTCCTGAGGTGCCAAACCCCATGGTTCCAGAGATTAACCAACTCTGGGTTTCATACTGCTATCCTTCCTAGAATCAGAGAAATAGGCATAGAATTGTCCACACCAGTTGCTAGATTCTGGCACAACAAGTGTAGTGAATTGTGGCAGCTGGGTCAATGATGACAGATAATCCCACTGGGCCAAATGGGATGCCATTTCTGGCCCAAACAAAGAGGGATGCTTTTAGTATCTGACACTTTCCATGACTGCTCTGATACAGGAGCTTAGAGTGTACAATGTGTCTTACAGAGTTGCATGTTATAAAAGGGAAAGTTCATTACTGATTAATCCACTTAACACATTTTTTTGGAGTGCCTGCTATGTGCTAAGCATTGTATTGCTGCTGGGCACAGAAGTAGATGAACCAGACATGCTCCCTGCCTTTGAGAAATTTAGCTTCTAGTGGAGAAGATAGTCTTCTTTGTCCCCTTCTTTTTGAGCCGGAATGTTATTCTGTCTCCCAGACTGGCATAATCGCAGTTCACTCCAGCCTCAGCTTCCTGGGCTCAGGCAATCCTTCCACCTCAGCCTCCTAAGTGACTGGACTATCAGCATGAGCCACCATGCTTGGCTAGTTTTTTTTTTTTTAGTTGGAGTCTCACTCTGTTGCCCAGGTTGGAGTGCAGTGGCACACTCGTGGCCAGCCCAGTGTTGACCTGCTGGGCTCCAGTGATCCTTCCACCTCAGCCTTCCAAGTAGCTGGAACTACAGGTGCACGCTACCATGCCCAGCTAATTTTTAAATTTATTGTAGAGAGGAGGTCTTGCCAAGTTGCCGGGGCTGGTCTTGAACCCACAGGCTGAGGCAATCCACTCACCTCAGGTTCCCAAAGTGCTAGGATTACAGGCTGAGCCATTGATCCCATCCTAATTTTTGATTTTCTTGTAGAGATGAGGTCTCACTATGTTGCCCAGGCTGGTCTTAAACTCCTGGGCTCAAGCAATTCTCTTGCTTCAGCCTCTCAAAGTGCTAGGGTTACAGGCCGTTGTACCTAACCGAGATAGTAAAAAAATACAAACAAATACATAAAATAATTGCAAATTGTGGCCAGTTATGAAAAATAAACTGGATATTGAGGTGGGAATTAATTGGAAGTGTGTGGGTGATCAGAAATGACTGTAGGGGGAAGGAACGAGTCTTGGGAAGAATAAAGGGGAAGAACATTTCAGACAGAGGAAAAAAACTCATGTTAAGGACCCGAGGCCTAAAATAAATTGATTTTTAGAGTAAGAGTGTCCAACCTTTTGGCTTTCCTAGTCCACATTAAGTAACCTTTTGGCTTCTCTGGGTCACACTGAGTAAAGAGGAATTGCCTCGGGCCACACATAAATCATATGATATAATTAGTGTATATACATAATATGACTCCTTTTTAAATTTCTTTATTATAATGTTTAGATAAGTGAGAACAATGAAAGACTAATGGAAAATTTGACCTTTTTGGGGTAAAACTAATCTATCAATGTCTGGTTTGATGGAAGTGGTCAAATTCTTAGTGAGTTCTCAAGGTGCGCATGAGAAATGTTTGCTTGAATTTTACTCTTCATGTGCTTCATAATTGAAAACAGCTGCTCACAAATGTATGCGCTGCCAGAAAGTGATGTCATGAATAAGGCGTGATTGTAAACTTCAAAAACGAAATTACGCATGGGGTCATGAAGAAAATACATGCTAAAAATGCATGATTTTAAAAGATTTTGTGGGACCACATTGCTAGCTGTCCTGGGCCACATGCAGCATGTGGGCTGTGGGTTGGACATGACTGTTTTAGAGCAGGAGTCTCCAAACCCCAGGCCACAGACAGGTACCAGTCTATGGTCAAGTTAGGAACCAGGTTGCACAGCAGGAGGTGAATGGCAGGTGAGCAAGTGAAGTTTCATCTATATTTACAGTCATGCTCCATTGCTTGCATCACTGCCTGAGCTCCATCTCCTGTCAGATCAATGGAAGCATTAGATTCTTATAGGAGTCTGAACCCTATTGTGAATGGTGCATGTGAGGAGTCTAAGTTGCGCACTCTTTATGAGAATCAAATGTCTGATGATCTGAGGTGGAGCTGAGGCAATGACCGGCTGCAAATGCAAATTAACATTAGCAGTGAGGTTTGACTGCACAGAGACCATAATAAATCAATTGCCTGCAGACTCATATCAAAGCCCTATCAGTGAGTGGCAAATGAATTGATGTACTTTAATTGTATAGCTGCATCTGGTGGCAGACTTTAAGTCAGAATTCGACACATATTTGAGTCTGCATGTGGCCTGCTCATTATTTCATTTACCACTTGCATCTGTGCCTCTTTCCCACACTGCACACTGTCTCAATCACAGTTTTGGTAAGCTCACAAGCTAACCCTAGCCAAAATGAGTAAAAAACAAACATCACTGGAGAGCTTTTTTGAAAAGAGGGAAAGACACAATGATGAGATGGCAGAAGACTCTCAGGCTGCCAACAAAAAGAGAGCTGCATTTAAAAGAAAATAAAAAGAGTCCTATTTAAATTATAGCTTCATTGCAACAGGTGATTCACATTCTCCAAGCCTGCTTTGTATATGTGGTGACCTGCTATCCAAAGAAGCCACGAAACCTTCAAAAGTACTTCGCCACATGGAGACCAAGCACCCTGCATTAAGAGACACACCTTTGGAGTTTTTCAAAAGAAAAAAGCATGAATATGAAGAACAGAAGCAATTATTGAAGGCCATCACTTTATCAAATGTGTCTGCACTGAGAGCACCGTTCTTAGTGGCCAACTGCATTGCTAAAGCTAAGGAGCCCTTTACTATTGGTGAAGAGTTGATCCTACCTGCTGCTAAGGATATTTGACATGAATTTTAGGAAAGGCTGCAGTTCCAAAGGTGGCATGCGTTCCTCTTTTGGCTAGCACCATAACTAGGCAAATTGATGAAATAGTAGAGGATGTTGAGGCACAATTATTAGAGAGGATTAATGAGTCATGGTACACAACCCAGGTTGACGAGGCTAATGATGTTGACAGGGCAAGAATGCTTGTTTTTGTGTGATCTATTTTTTCAGGAGGATGTGTGTGAGGATATGTTATGTGTACTTTTGTTGCCAACCAATACCACAGCTGCAGCACTATCCAAGTCTTTGAATGACTACATACCGGAAAAATGGAATTGGTCATTTTGTGTCAGTATATGCTTGGACAGAGTGGTTGCCATGACTGGACAGCTTTCTGGTTTCACTATTCAGGTCAAAGAGGTCGCTTCTGAATGTGAATCTATGCACTGTGTCATCCATAGCTGAAAAATGCCACCTGAACTTAACAACATTTTGCAGGATGTGATTGAAATTGTCAACCTCATTAAAGTACATGTCCTTAACTCTTGTTTGTTTGAGCAGCTCTGTGAGGAGATGGGGGCAGATCACACACATCTTCTCTTATACAGAGAAGTGAGATAGCGTTCTAAAGATAGATCACTGTCCAGAGTTTTTGAGTTATGAGAGCCACTCCAGAAATTTCTTTTAGAAAAACTGTCATCACTGGTGGCACATTTCAGTGACACAGAATGGGCCACAAAACTTGCTTACTAGTGTGTCATATTCAGCCTGCTCAACGAACTCAATCTGTCACTTCAGAAGAGAACGACAACTGTGTTAAAGTCTGCAAATACAGTGACTACATTTAAAGTCAAACTGGAACTATGGGGGTGATGAGTAAACACTGAGATTTTTGACATGTTTTGAACATTAGCAGAGATTTTGAAGGAGACTGAGCCAGGGCCTTCTTTCTCCTAACTGGTGCACAATCACCTATCTCATCTTTCAAAAGAGTTTGAACACTACTTCCCAACCAAAAAAGACTCATGAACTGGGAAGGAATGGATCTGTGACCCATTTGTGAATAAGCCAGGTGAATTAACCTTGTCCATGCTAGAAGAGGATCAGCTGTGAGAGATTGTAATAGACAGTGGCCTTAAAAAGTATGTTTGGACAAACTTCAAATCCCCATACGTTCTGAATTAAAGTCAAGACGGAATATCCTGAGATTGCCACAAAAGCACTGAAAAACCTGCTTGCATGTCCAACATCTATCTTTGTGAAGCAGGGTTTTCTGCAGTAACAGCAACCAAAACAAGATTATGGAGTAGAGTGGACATAAGCGACTCATTTCGTGTGTCACTGTCTCTGAGTATGTCTTGACTGGTGAAGTCCCCCAAGGATTTTTGGACCTACGGTCAAGGACACAATACTGAATGGCAGACGCTGAATGCTTGTAGGTGGTTGGGGGTTTTCTATTGAGATCCACAGCCAGAGGTCCAGGCCCGAGTCTTGTCCTCTGACTGACTGTTTAGTCTTGTCTCATCTGCTGTATGTCCCCTTGCTGAGTAGCAGTGAGTGGAATGGAAAGTCGGATTTGATGTAAAACATGGGAGAAAAACCAGTCCAGGTAAAGCGATATAGCTTATGACTCTGGTCCAAGTGTCAGGGAAATGAGAATGGTCATTCACATCCAGCTGGTGTGAGCTAGAGGCTGCAGAGGATGATGGTGTTGAGTGCTATGAAGTTATCTGCACTGTATGCTCCTTTGATCTCAATATAAACCATCTGGGAAGGGTCCTTTATGTCCAACATCTATCTTTGTGAAGCAGGGTTTTCTGCAGTGACAGCAACCAAAACAAGATTATTGAGTAGAGTGGACATAAGCAGACAGAGGAGGAAATAGCAACCTTGCCATTACTTCCCTTCTACTCTTGTGCAAAAGAGGTGATCCTGCCCAGGTGGTAGGAGACCGATTCACACCCCAGAGCACTTGAGACAGAGTAGAACCTCAGGGTGCCTGTGGATTCTGCTGACCAGACTCACTATCTGGGGAGGGATCTGTTGGAGCAAGGGGAAAGCTTCTGAATTAGATGAAAGTTCTTGCCCATTCTTGCCAGACTGCACAGGTGAAGCAGTTCCCTCTAGTTCATCACACTTTCTGCCACCACTGACCAAACTGCCACCTCAACAATAGTAATATTATCTAAAAAAACAAAAAACAAAGCTAAAAAAGAAAAAGAGAGATGAAGAAGAACCAGCAAAGAAACACTGGCATTCCCCAAAACCTTAATATGTTGACACCCACAAAAGGACTTCCCAGAGTCCAAGTGATGGACCCCATCTAGATTGACTTGTCCAGGGTTTTCATCTTGTTGGACCTGCTTAAACCTGTCCAGTATGATCTGGAAATGCAGCCTCAGTACGTGCCACCAGTGTTTCTGGCAGCACAGGAAGGAGGTTTCATAAAGCTGGACTAAGAGATGTTCTTTGAATGGGTTATCCAAGGCATCCACCCAATGAAGAAAACTATGCTAACTCTTGCTATGTAAAATAAAAAAATGTAAAACCCTTCAAAAATTACTACTTAAACCTTACTTTTTTTCCTGAGGCCTAAAGAAAAAAAATTACTATTTTAGTCTTACTCCCTGGAACCCCAACAGCTGTAGAGAGGAAGCACTGTAAAATGCATGTGGAGTAAGTAGAACCCAGTGAACCATGTCCTCAGATAACAGACCCCAGGTGAGGCTGATGGGGAGGTGGGCCCTGCCTGGAAGGGGTCCCACAGCCTTCCAGACACTGGTACTCCCTATACTTTGATCCGGCTGAGGGTCACAGAGGCATACACATGTGAAAAACTCTTCAGACTGCTCACATATGATAACAGCGCTTTACACAGCTTACTGCATGTGGGTTATGTCTCAATTTCAAAAAAGTCAAACACACTGAACCCTGAGAATCCACAGAAAAAGGATAGGAAGACTGGAATATGCTTCACGATAACCTGGATGGAAGGGAAAATGATAGATCCAGATCAAGACTGGTCACAAGTTGATAACAGTTGTACCTCGATAATGTGTGCCTGGGAGTTCATTATATTATTTCTGATGTTAGTACATGTATGAAATTTTTCATAACCAAAAATTTAAGAGAAAAAAAAGTTAGAATGCATTTAGTTTTGTACTATATGTAGTATATAGCAAATGTTTAATATATTTTGGTCTTAATTATGATAAGTATTAATATTGTTATCACAGGAACAGGATCCAGAACTTGAACACAGGCTGTACTATTTATACCAGTACCAAAGTGAGTGTGGGCGTACCCTTCCCTGGCCTTGTACCCCCAATAGGAAGTACAGATTGCATATATTATCTGGAATTCACCAAAGCTACTTTGGGGACAAACAGGATAATGTGTTCAGAACAGAGGTCAACAGCTGTTACTCCTCTGTGACATTCCAGAGATGGGGACAGATGTGTTCAGACTGACCTCCTTATTCAGTGAGTGTGGGAACTGGTGGGAAAGGGCGGGATGGGGGAAGAGGAACAGAGCAAGGGGGGAGGACGAGAAGGTTCCCATGGGGGCCCAGTAACTCGAGAGAACACTGGGAGCAACGTTGAAGTGAACAGTTCTGTTTCCTGGAGGTGCTGTCCTAAACAACATGTGGGGATGAAGGCCCTTAAGGCTGTTCCTAAAGGAGTAAAACCAAGCATGATAGGTTTCCCAAGACTGGGACGAGACTGCAGTTCCTGGAGGGGTCAGAGGGCGCCTCCTCACCATTCTGCTTATTGTGCAGTGGGGAATAGAAGAGGGTCAAGCCAGGTTCTGTACAAGATGTGGAGTGAAATACATTCTTTACCTTGCTGCCCAACCCAGTCATGTTTAATTAACATTCCTGTTTCCAGAAAATATCCAAGTGTCCCAGTGGCTTTAAAAAATTTTTAAAAATTCAGCCAGACCCTGGATTCTTGGTACCTTTGTATAAAGCCAGCAACAAGACAGGTTCCTGGTCTCCAGTGAGACCAAACAGAACACGGCTCAGTGAGACCATTTGGGTTTCAGTATAACAGCAATTTAGAGAACGATGCACTTTCTTGATGATTTGTTTGGGTCCTATGATCTGTGCTTTCACCTAGTCATAATGACTTGGCCAGGTTCTGACGGTAATAGTCTCTCTCGACTTTGGTGAAGGTAGTTGTTTTCTGTATCTGCCACACCACTTCTGCTTTATTTTCAGATGATCAAGTGAATGAACCTTTTGTCATGGAAGCATCCTAAGGCTCACATCAGCATTGCCTGGTTTTTTGTGTATTTCCTTTGTTGATAGCACACAAATTCTTGGTCTGATCAGGATTAATTCCTCCAGGATGATTGTCAAGATGACACAAGTTTTGCTTCTTCTCTTGTCTGAATCTGCATGAATATAAGGTCAGCAGGAAAGTAATAAGAACCACATATTCCGGACTAAAGGAAGACTTTGCAAGTCATATGTAGACTTTTAACTGAATCTTTATGTAGTTGGTGGCTGAAGGTCAGATGTGCTTATCAAGAAGGTATACTTTGCAAGCCTTGCTCCTGACCTCTGCACTGTCAGTCACACAGTCAAGCCGGTTGTTGATTGGGCCATGTCTACCTTTCCCATCCTGTGACACTTGAATCTCAAGTTCCATTTTCAGAGAGTTGAGTTCAAATCTCTGCTTTGCCAATTACTGTGTCATTGTGGGCAAATTACTTAACCTCTGAAAGCTTCTGTTTCATTATTTATATAAAATGGAAGCCATAGTAATATCAATGCTCTAGGGTTGTTGTGAGGATTAAGTGAGATATAGTGCTTAGTACAAGGGAGGACCCAAAAAAACCCGGAATTAATTTTTGGGCAGCAGGCCTCTTGTAGGACAGACTTTCCCCACTAGGCAAGTGTTCTAGGAACCCATTGACATCAGTGTACCAGCTAGTGTTGTTGTGAGAGGCTGCATTTGGCTTTAGTGAATTTTTTGGGGGGAGATTCTTTTAACGTGTTTCCCATTTCATGATGAGTGATTTACGAGTGCAATTATCCATACTGCGCTGACTCTTCAGCAGTTTTTGACCCAAAACGGCATGCCCCATATACCCTACCCTCCCTACTCACCTGATCTTGCCCAAGTGAAAAAAAAAATCCTCAAAGGGACTTTGTTTCACCTCTTCCATATTTTGCCGATGTGGAAGAGGTGAAACAAAAACCGGCAGAAGTACTAAAAGATGAGTTTAAAAACTGTTTTGAGCAGTGGAAAAAAATGTCTTGACAGGTGTATTGCATCAAATGGAGAGTACTTTGAAGGTGACTGAAGTTTAAACATGTAAAAATAAAGACACGACTTTCTATAAATAAATTCTTGGTTTCTTTGGAGCTTCCCTCATATAGTACTTGGCAGCAAGAAGCCTCTAATCAACGTTAGCCACTGCTTTTATAGCTAGAAGTGATAGTCCTGCTTCTCTAAGTAGTCAGAAAGGTTTTAGGTAATTGTTTTGAGCTATTTTTTCACCATATTTCTCATGTAATCCTTGATAAGTTCTCATAGATTATTCCTGTAAATATGTCTTTTTATAATATATGTTTACTCTGTGGGATTCGTCAATCAATGTAGCAGTCATTTCTTATTGGCTCAGCATAATTTTTTTAATGCTTTGGTCCTGCTGGTTTGCGATAATATACATGGGTTTCTTATCTTCATCTCTGCCTCTTTTTTTGATAAAGTTTTTTGTACCAATATTTGGGATAGCACCACATGGCTCAAAGAGAGAAGCTCAGGCTTCATTACTTTTCTACAGTCACCCTGTGACTGTTTGAACCTCTTTAAGGCAGATCTTTGGGGAAAATTAGAAACTGAAATGAAAGGCAAGTTTCTAGCTGGAGTTTAGATCAAAGAAGATCCTATCCTTCTAGGCTTGCTCTGTATGAGAGGTAGCCACAGGGCTTCTCACTAACCAGCTTGACAATGATAATTCTTCAAGACTCTTCAATGAAACTTTAGTCTATACTGGTATATGTTATTAAAGACCGTGTGTCAAGGAGGACTATCAGGCTAATTTCTAAATCTGGATTCTGGTGGGACTCATGCCATAAAGTAAAATCAATCCACATATGAGGGGGGATCCAAGAAAACCAGGTACTTATTTATAAAAAGTTGTGTATTTATTTTTACATATTTAAACCAGTCACGGAGTGCTCTCCATTTGATGCAATACACCTTTCTACTGCTCAAAACAGTTTTTGAACTTGTCCATTTTGATGCCTTTTAGTGCTTCTGCTATTTTTTGTTTCACCTCTTCCACATCTGCAAAGTATTTCCCTTTGAGGACTTTTTTCATTCAGGGAAATTAAAAGAAAGTATTGCTCGGGGTGAAATTGGGTAAATAGGGAGGGTGGGGACATAGGGGTCATGCTGTTTTGGGTCAAAAATTGCTGAACACTCAGTGCAGTGTGGGCAGGTGCATTGTCCTGGTGGAAGAAGCAGTCACCTGTTTGCCACAACTTGGGACATTTCTTCCCCAACACAGCCTCTCACAACAATGCTGATACATAGGTACACTGAAACATAGGTTCCTAGAACACTCACTTAGCTGGAGAAGGCTGTACTACAAGGGACCTGCCCCCTAAAAGGTAATTCTGGTTTTTTTTGGATCCCCCTTCATAAGTATATTGAACATATATTGAAGGATCTATTCTGGTTGCTCCAACAAACGTTTATTCAGTCCCTCCAATAAGTACAAAATGAAGATTAATTAAATCTTATTTCTATCTTAAGGACAGAGGAGGTTTACACATTGTGTGAGATGTGAGAAACATATGGGGAGAGGTATTTTCTTCCTATTTTACACCCAAGAAATTGAGCCTATGACTTTCTGAGATTAGTTAACGAGATGGCCCAACTAGATTTGATCCCTAAGCCTGGGGGAAGTCAAATTCCGTGTGTTTAGCCACTGGAATTTCCAAGTCAGTTATTTTTCCTCTTCTGTATTCAATGTGTTCAACTGAGTCTGGGAATGCACTCTGAGTAAGAAGCTCCTCATCTCTGCAGGCCCATGTGGGACTCACAGGGGTGCCCCCGGGAGAGAGAGAAGAAAGATGACAGGTGGTTAGGCATAACTCTGACATTGGCTGTAAGAGAAATGAACTGTGAAGGAACTAGTTCTTTGAATCTCTTGTATTGTTGGGTAGGGAGCAGACAGCAGACAAAGGTTCTAGCTGGTGACAGTGCATATTGAGCTGGGATATTCCTAGTGTCATATCCTTGGGAAACCAGGCATGGGATGATGACCCAGGTCAGAGTAGCAGAGAGAGAAATCTGCAGTTTCAGCTGTAGTTGTTGGAGGTCAGGAGAGCAGTGGTTAGAGTTGCCTCATTCCCTCAGTCAGTGTCTTACTGAGCACTAACTGTGATCTAGATGCAGGGAGTATAGCCATGGAGGAGACAGACATGGATTCACCCTTATCACGTTGTTATAGTTGCATAGGGGATACTTGCATTCAACAAATAGCAGCACAAACAAATCCATAGTTGTTTTTTCTTCGTGGTGTTCAATCACATGGTAGAAAGAGTGTGATGAACTTTGTAGCTGGGAGGCCAGGTTTAGGTGGGTCAGAGGTAGGGAGTGTGTGGGTCATGGTGGCTGGAGAAAGCATCTCTGAGGAGGTTCTGTTCACTCTGAGCCTGGAAGGATGAGTGTGATTTATGCAGACTGGAGAGAAACATCCTGTTAATGAGCAGTAAGCGAGGAGGCTTCTGAGATGCTTCCCTCCACCCGTACAGGCTTGGTTTCTGTTATGTTTCCAACAGCCTATAGAATTTGGTCACGTGTATTACATTTTTTCCTAACAACCAATGTGGTTGGGACTTCAGTCTGCTTGTGGGTTGACTAAGGTTGCTTGTTTCATCATGAGACGTATGTCCTAGAATTTCAAGAGCATGTAGGGATTTAAGGAATCCGAAATTTCTCCCAAAAATACATGTGTGCTTTTATGAAGCACAGTTTAATCATGACTTCCCAGTGTCATTTGGGTCACTCCTCTTCTTCCTAGGTGATTACACTTAGGCTCTAAGGAGACACTGTGTGAGATGTCTTGTACTGAAAGATAATGTACATCCTTATCCTTTTGTCCTGATATTAATTTTTTTGAAAAAGACCCTTTAGTTTGGGCAGCATAGTGAGATCTTGTCTCTACAAAAAAACCAAAAAATTAGCCAGTGTGGTGGCACATTTCTGTAGTCCCAGCTACTTGGGAGGCTGAGGTGGAAGGATCGCTTGAACCAAAGAGGTTGAGGCTGTGATGAGCTGTGATTATGCTGCATTCCAGTGTGAACAAGTGAGGCCCTAACTCAAAAATAACAACAACAATTTAATCATGGACTCTATTAATTTAGTATAAATTAACAATTAAAATGAATTTTGTTTCCACTTTTAAAGTATTTAATTTTCGAACCACACAACTAAATTACTTTAGGTAATCATATTATCCCCATTTTAAATATGAGTAAAATAAAACAGAAAGGGATTAGGCGAACTACTCAAGTTTAGAAAACAAGCCAGTATCAGAACCAGGATGATAACCCAGGTTGCCTGACTCTAATTTTCAATATCATTATTCAAACTAGCTGACAAACTAAATGAAGATTTTTGTTGTATATACCTGCCAGAGTTATTTCCAGCTGTAACTCTGATGGTTCTAGGTAATCCTTAATTCTTGAAGTCAATTACATCCTATACTGGTGGTTTAAAAACCAACTTAACCCTCACTCAGACCCGTTTTCTCATCTGTAAAATGGGGTTAGTAATACTTTTCTTCATAGGCTGTGTATTAAATCAGATCTGAAATGTAAAGTTCTTGGTATGTAAATGTAATTATAATTACTGAAAATATAGTAGGGTCTCTGTATTCTGTGCATTGATGGATTTAAGGACTTTATTTTACTTCTGTCATTTCTACCTCTTAGTATATGTGAGTGCCATTGACTTTCAAGAGTAAATGTGAAAATACTCTAATGTTATGATTTGGTCCTTTGGTATGATACATGTTAAAAAAAAAGGAAGCGAAATATAAAAGTTTGTGTTTCTTTATATTTTTAGAATGAAAACCACATAAGGCCAGCTTCAGTGGCTTACACCTGTAATCCCAGCACTTTGGGAGGCTGAGGATTACTTGAACCCAGGAGTTTAAGACCAGCCTAGACAACATAGTGAGACTTCGTTTCTAAAAAAAAAAAAAAAAAATTAGCCAGGCATGGTGGTAAGCACCAGCTATTCGGGAGGCTGAGGTAGAAAAATCGCTTGGGCCCAGGAGATCAAGGTTGTGTGAGCTATGATGGCACCACTGTACTTCCAGCCTGTGTGACAGAGTGAGACCTCAACTCAAAAAGAAAGAAAGAAGAAGAAAGAACGAAATAGAATTGGTCAAGTACACTTAATTATTTTTTTGTGAATTTGCCTCCCTGGGTTTCAAGCTTACTTCTCAGCAAGATAAAGCAGTTAGATCAGATAAGTAACTGTTTCTTTCTACTTCTTTGAAAATAATTATTAGTCTAATTTTATTTATTAATGAACCTTTTTTATAACGACTTTATTGAGATGTAATCTACATGCCAAACATTTCACTCTCTTAAATGTACAGTTCAGCTACCTAATTCCACAACACATCATCATTCCCAAAAGAAACGCTTTACCCATTAGCAGTCACTCCCATTTCACCCTACTCCTACCCTCTGGCAACTACCAGTCTATTTTCTATCTCCTTGGACTTGCCTATTGAACAGTTCATATAAATAAAAATACAGGCACTGTTTCTTTTCCAGCTAAGTTTGACTCAGTTCTGTACTACCATTTGCATTTATTAACTAAATGCTACACAGTCATCTTTCATATGCTCAAAGACAACTGATAATTCTCACCTTAGCCTTTTGTTATTGATCATAGGAAACAGTGGAGAATCTACTTTGTTTCTATTATCCATGTTCTTGGGTTGTGTTATTTTAGTCTCAGAGTCTCTTGTTCTAGATCTGGGTAGCCTGGTGGCTCTAGAATAGAGATGACCTTTTGGGAAAGGTCATTCTGCCATCTTTTAATTGTCCCCAGATAGACAACAGGCCTTGGGTAACATATAGGTTACTGTAACTGGAGAGAGGGTCAGAGCCATGAAGTCTGAGTCAAATTCTAGAAGTGAGTCTTCTCCAGGACGGGTCATAACTTTGTCACTTACCTATGGTTGAGAAGTGTGAGCGAGTAATGCCCAAGGATAAACTACTTAAAAGGGCAGAAGTATGTGTTGGTAAGGAAGGTTCACAAAGACTGCTTGTGAAAACATGGAAATGTGGATCAGATCAGGAGGGAGGGACATGTCTCTGCTCTGTCTTAAAGATGTTCACTGTAGTATTTTAAAATAGCAAAGAAAAAAATAAAAGGTAACAACACTAGGGGTTTGTTAAACCATTTATATGATTATAGGATAGAATATTGTGCATCAATTACAAATGACGTTTATGAAGTTTAAGTGATATGAAAAAATGTCAAAGATATAACAGTATATACCTTTTGAAAACTTTAAGTAAAACATGATATTAAATGTGTAAAAATCTTAAGAGACAAACAGATGCAAGGTAATGAACTAGAATTTAACAGTGTTTATATCAAAGTAGAAGATTAGGGATGAATATTGTTTTAATGTTCATAATTTTTCTAAATTTTCTTTTCTTTTTTGAGTCAGGGGTCACACTCTGTCACACAGACTGGAGTGCAGTGGTGTGATCATAGTTCACTGCAGCCTCAACCTCCTGGGCTCAGGTGATTCTCCCTCCTCAGCCTCCCAAGTAGCTGGGACTACAGGGCTGTGCCAGCATGCCCAGCTAATTTTTTGATTACTTTTTTTTTCTTTTTTCTTTTTTTTTTTGAGTTAGAGTCTCACTCTGTCACCCAGACTGGAGTGCAGTGGCTGCTCCTGGCCACTGCAGCCTCGACCTGCTGGGCTCCGGTGATCCTTCCCCCTCAGTCTTCCAAGTAGCTGGAACTACAGGCATGCGCTACCACGCCCGGCTAATTTTTTTGATTTATTGTAGGGATGAGGTCTTGCCAAGTTGCCCAGGTGGGTCTCGAACCCACGGGCTCAGGCAATTCACTCACCTCGGCCTCCCGAGGTGCGAGATTACAGGCTGAGCCACCGAGCCCGGTCTTTTGATTACTTTTGTTGGGACAAGATCTCACTGTGTTGCCCAGGCTGGTCTCGAACTCCTGGGCTTAAGTGATCCTCCCGCCTTGGCCTCCCAAAGTGTTAGGATTACAGGTGTGAGCCACTGTGCCTGGCTCGTAATTTTTATAATTTCCCATATGAAATATATCTTACTTTTATCATCAGAATAAGAAGTGGTGCAAGTTATCTTTTAAAAAACCCACATATTCAAACACCCAAACCGAAGTAATTATATAGCATTTAGGTTATCAGGAAAGAAGAAAAAAAAATACTAGAAAAGTTTTGAGAAAGTCACTGAGTATAAGACACTGACCCAGGTACCAGGATGGAGGGTGGAATTGGCCCTGCTAGTGGAATGGTCCTAGCTACAGAAGGCCTGGGTAGGAGAAGAGTGCAGAACGGTGTTGTAAGTCTTGAAGATCTTGTGGCACCTCTTTTGTACCCTACTACTTAACCTTGAGGGACATAGAAAGCATGAGAACCAAGGGGCTTTTGGTCGCCTTACCTCCCCCGCAAGAACATACAATGCTTTTTTTGTTTGACTTTCCTTTGGTTTAGGGAACCTTCTTTACATACTCACCAGGCAGAGTGCTTGCAAGTGGGATGTGTTTTGCAAAGTTTCTAGAACTAAACTGGGGGATGCTTGGCGTAAAGCGAGCGCTGTGTGCTAAATGCCCTGGAGGACTACCATATGATGTCCAACACAAACATCGAATTCCTAAGATCTAAATCTAACTCCTTTAATCACGTGTGCAGACATTCCCCAACTCCTCACTATAATTCTTACTGTTGTCTTTTTGGCACCGTCTATCCCCATTCTGTGAAAATCTCTCCTCTGCAAATGGGTTTAATCCTTCTTTAGATCACTTTGTCTCCTCTTAAGTCTCAGCTGGATTTCAACTAGCCTTTTTCCACAACTTCGACATCCATCAATAGAGAATGATTCTAATGAGCCCATTATGAAGTGACCAACTATTTTTTAGTGCCATACAAGGTCTTGTCTTTAAAAGAACTAAAAGTCTAAAGTCATCAAAACAATGTTATATCCTGTGTGAAATGTTGCAGTCATGATGCTTTGTGGTTTGAGTCCCTTGATCATGTGCTCTGAGAGGATGGTGGTTGTGGCCGTGGGTGACGGAGACGCTCAAGCCCTGGCAGGTGCATCTTCAGTTTCCCTCACACTTGGAGTTCTTCAGGAGGAGGGGCTGGAGGCCTAGACCACCATCGGGACAATGTTGCTCAGGCTGCTCCTGGCTCTCAACTTACTCCCCTCAATTCAAGTAACAGGTAAATAACTTTAATTCCTTTTCTCCTCTACATTGTATTTTGAGGACTGGCTATCAGGTTTATTTTAAATTTCAAACAACCTGTGAAATTTGGATGTTGGAAGTATAGTCCTGCTTTAATATGGCAAGTTGTTACTTTGAAACTCACTGACTCTCAGACTGCAGCATAGTACTTTAACAAAAGTCCTCTGGAAATAAATAAGATTTAGTTATTAGTCGGTAGTGTCATAGTCGGTAGAGTTGTGTTCTTAAGAAAACTGCTATAAATAGGTTGGTTCTGAAAACTCTGAATTTAGGCTATCCGGGTTCCTATCACCGATCTAATTCTTACTAGCTAAGCTTAGGTTGCTACTTAAACTCTCTAAATCTCAGTTTCCTTAACTGTAAAATAGGAATGATAGCACACCTCATATCAAGGCCACTGTGAGGGTAAAATGAGATAATCCATGTGAAGTGCTTTGCTCAGTCAGTGCTTGGCTAGCGAGATAAAACTTGGTTTAATCGCTCTGTCCACCTGAATTGAATGAATGCCAAGATAAATCCTGGAGTCACTGTGGAAGATGGTACGAAACCAACATTAATAAGTTAGTTTTCTTTTACAATTGGCTGAAATCTGTTTTCTTAGATTAAAATTCTTTAAGTTCCTTATGATGATGAGAAGGAGGATAATATACCTCACACTTATAGAGCACTTGTTCTGAATAGCTCTCAGTTCTCACAACTAGAAGGTAGGTATATTACAGTTAACCCCATTTCAGATGAAGAGACCGAGGGGTAGGCATGACAAGTAATTTGCCCAAGACTATATAGGTGACCTTTCTGGAGGCAGCATCTGAATCACATGAATCTGATCCCCAAGTCCGCAAGCTATTCCACCTAACGTGGAGTGGTTTGTAATTTTATGTATGGACTCAGGTAAATCCAGGGTTAAGTCATCTTCAGAAAATTGTAGTCCCTAATAGAAAGAGCTCATTACTTTGGTAGACTAGAGTAAAATGTTTGTTCAACTTTTTCTCAGAGTTAGAAAAGGGTCCCACATGGCTCAGAAATTGGACTGATATGCCAATGAGCATGTTTAAATAAGTGCAGTTATTTTTCTCTGAAAGATACATTGAAAAACCAGTAACTTCAATTATCTTTCTTATTTATTTTGGTAGTACAGAAACTGCATTATTTGCTATTGTCATTCTTAAATGTTTTGTGCATGTACTCCAAGGAATATAATTTTCCAACCTGTAGATGTATAATAATTACATATACACCCATCTATTTTGTGATCTGATGTACCCATGAGCACAAATTGTGCATATTTATAAAAGGTATTGATATAATGAAAAACATGAGTTGGTGATGAGGTTACCTTTCCTGATCTGGTACCAAGAAATTAGAACTACCAAATATATTCTAACAGAATCTTTAAAATTTATTTTTAAATGGTTTTTAAACTTTATGTTTAAGGGATCTTCAAAATTCATTTTAAAGAATATTTAAAATACCTTGATTTATTCGACAGTAAAGGGAAGCCTCACCCTGACTGAAAACTGTTTAAAACTTGGTAATTGTATAAAACATGCTTTGCTGATGTGCTTTGTGGACACTTTTCTGTCATCGATTTTTTCACTCTCTTTTGAAGATCTTTTGGTAAGACCCAAAGCATTGTATTTTTTCTTTAGAATATTTTTTTAAAAGGAGAATAGCTTAAAAAGTGGTCGGAGAATCCACACACACGGAGTATTTGCTTTCTACTTTGAGATGCATTTACTGTTCAAACGCCAACTCACTTTCCCGATCACTTTGGGATTTGATGCTGAGTGACTATGTGATGAAGGGGAGGGTGGAGGTGGAGAGGGCATTGCTGCAATGCCTCTTCCAGTAAGAAAATTTATGAGGAAGAAAGAAAATATTTACAATATACAAAAATGTGTGATCTGTTCTAATAAAATTGTGCCAAGCCTTCCGTGTGCTTCTTGTTTCTCTCTTAGTATTCACTTTCCAGTAAGAAATAAGGAAATTCTTTGATCAGTGGGCAATTGTCCTCCCTAGGACCGAGAAATGATTGTTCCATCTGTGTTGAGATGTATGTGTGTGCGTGTGTACAAAGAATAGTTCTTTTTTTCCAGTAATTTAACAACTCTAACTTATTTGCTCACAGTATAGCTTAAAATACCTGTTCTCTTGGGGTTATGCCTAAGCTGATTCTTTATGATTTAAATGACTCTGTAGAAAGACCTTTATGGCTAAAGTACAGAAGTATGATTTTGGAAGAATGAGGAAATCTTAGCTTAGACAAGTGCTTTGCTAAAGTCACAGGTTTTCTTGGAAAATTGTGCAACCGAGATCTACAGAAAAGACTTCGTCGAACTTTGGAATATCAGTCCAGCTTGGACTTGCAGGCCCTTAAGAGGGATACGATTTGGGAATGGTGATAGAAGTGTGCACAGCATTGGTTGTGTTTTCCAGCCCATATGGGTTATTCTTCAGTGAGCTAATTATCTAGTATGATGACAAAAATCAGGGCAATGTACTTATTTTTCCAAAGAAGCATTCTTTTTCGTTTCCCCCCAGACTTTAGCAAATGAATGTCAAGATGGCCAGTTTGGACATAATTGATTTCCCCTAGCTCTTGTTTTTTTGGAGAGAGGCACAGAAGGCAGGAAAATAACTGGCGTTTAATTTTTTAAAAGAAGTAATCAGCAAAGCAAAGTAATTAAAAACTTGATATTTACTTCAGCAAATGACTCCCTTGAGGTATTTGTAAACAGAAAGAGGTAATCTACTTCTTACCATCAAGTGTTGCTGGGTGCTGGGCTTGAGAAAGTGAGGTTGAAAAGAGGAATAATGAAAATGGCAAGGGATCCACTGACTGCTATGTTTATGTGACTTTCAACACACTGTGCCTTTGTTCTGACTCTTAAAAAATTGACTGCATGTGCTTGTTTTGCCATTTTAGGTAAATTTGATGAACATTTCAAAAGTACAAGTCTTGCTTAAGAATTTGTTTTACTCTACAGCCATGTCCCAGACAACACACTCATTTTTAAAGGCAACCATTTAGCAAGAACTTTTACAGCAAGAGCTGTAAAGTTTAATATCAATATATCAATTCCAGGAAATAGAATGAGTCATTGCCATAGATGAATTAGAAATGGAAATGAATCTGTGATCGTAACTCAGAAACCCTCACATTCAAACATTTCCTTTGAGCGGGGAGGGGAATCTCATGCCCCTACTCCTTCTTTAATACTAGACCCTCCTTCCTTTTAATGCCTTTACTCTTTTTTCATGAGTGGAGAAATGCCATGTGAGTGCCATTTGGCTTTTATCTTGTGTGAATATCTTCCTCCAAGTATTTCCTGCATGCAGTGTGCTGACATTTACAAAATGAAAATTTTTATGCCACCAACATCCTAGAAGAAAATTCCGTTTGTGGTTTACCATCTGTAAGACAATAGCTCTTTATTAACTCGTGTAGCCATTGATGAGGATACATAATTTATTTCAGACGTTCTTGCCTAAAAACCAGAGAATGGGCACTCCTTCAAAGCACAGTTATGTCATAGTAGGCCATTGCAAGGGATAAAATCTTTTTCTCCTTTTCATCTTGGTTAAATTTTTTGTTTGCCTTTTGCTTCAAGAATTCTTTATGGAAGTTCACAGTGGCTGGAACTTCTCAGTAGTTTAGCTGAACATCTGGAAAAATGACATCTGGCTATTTGTGACTGACTGAAAGGGGTCTCTGGCTTTTTAAAGCTGCATTAAGGTATTTGTATCTCTTTTATGATGATTTCTTTGACTATTTTTGACCAATATCAGGGTGTTAGCATAAAAAAAGAATAAAAGAAATACACCTCACCCTGAGCTTTCAGTCTGAGAATTGTTGCACGAGAACTGGTTCCTGTAGCTGGAGGGAAGGTTATCCGGGCCCCACAGAGGGGTGGTTGCATAGTGGGTGTCTAATTTTTTTGCCCATTACTCTCATTTTGATGACTCCAAACACGAGAAGGGAGGTACACAGGGTGGGACCAAGAGCTCCCCAGTTGTTTGGCAGAGGCTCATAAAAAGAGAGTGTAGACTTCTTGAAACTTAGTATTTCATTGCTGATTTTGCAGGTAGATTTGTTTAATCTGGTATTACCAGGCAGGTTGTACATGTTTCTGTTTTCATTGCTGGAAGAGAACCTGCAAGGTGGTGGAGAGCTTCTGCCCTAACTTGGAGCTGCTCTTTTATCTGCGTCACCATCACCGTTATCTTTTTCTTTGTCATCATCTTCATTATCTCTGGTACTCTGCCGACAACATAACTGGGTTCATGGTTCCTGATTGTGTCATTCAGAATTACTCACCCTAGTTCACTGTGGCCTCTGATCTGATAGTGAACCCCTTTCTACAGCATCTGAATCACCTTGCTGGCTTACAAGCCACCACGTAATGTACTGGTGATGGCAATGATGCCTATTCACTCCCTACCCATTCACATGGAAGTCTAAATGACTGGCATGTCCACATATTTTAACCATGATGTAGATTCTAGATTCCCTTGTTGAGAACTTAGGGGGGGTGTTTGAACAAATTTTTAAATTTGCTGAAAAGGTAGAAGGTTGTGCTTTCATTGTTTAGGGATATTGACACGTGATGAAGTATGAGAACGTCATCAGAGATATATTTGCAGCTTTGATGGGACCTGATGAGTTTTTAAAATACTGAATGCTACTACTTACAAGGGCACATAGCTTAAGATCAGGAGAGGTCCATTTGTGAAACATAGACTCCATCTCACAGAGGGTGGATGAATGGGTGCAAATGAGGAAAATGTTCCCTTCCATCATGAGACTTCTGGGGACCAAACAGGGTGTGAGTAGATTTCTGTTCTCTAAAGTGCCTTTTCCCTCTTTTGCTTTGGTAAGATGGGTCCTCACAGATGTGCTCATGCAATAGGCAGGTGTTGAATATCCTCTATACGCAAGATATGGTTCTAGATTCTGTGACAGATGCAAAAACCTACTTTGGGGTTTAAGGAAGTAAACTTGAGAATTGCAAAATCTTCCTAGAAATTTCTTTCCTTTTAATTTGGGACCATTGTGAGTAATAGTTTATCCACAATAATTTATTTTATGAAAAAAATTATTAGCAGAAGCATCCAAAGAATTGTTGAATCCAACCACAGATGTTTAGAGATGGGAGGGAATTTAGACATCTCCCAATTTGCAGAAAAGAAAGTTGTGTTGATGGTTCCTAGAAGATGCTAATAGAAAAATGACATTGCAGAGTCTCTTGGCATTTTTGGATGCTTTTGGGCTGGACCCACCTTACTTATCTAAACTCTCTCCTTCCATGAACCAATACAAGACTCTCATCTCCAATCCTGCAGTTTCTTCACTGGCCCCAAACCTGTACTCTCCCTCTTGACCTTACTGAGGCTGTTTGGACCTTGAGATGCCCTTTCTTCCCCTTTCTGTCCATTCACATTCTACTTGTCTTTCACTGTTGACCAGCAGTCCCCAACCATTTTGGCATCAGGGACTGGTTTCATGGAAGACAATTATGGTCTCTGTGTAGTAAAACGTCAGTGCTAATGTTAATCTGTATTTGCAGCTGCTACCTAGCACTAGCATCATCACCTTAGCTCCACCACAGATCATCAGACATTAGAGTCTCATAAGCAGTGCACAACATAGATCCCTCGCATGTGCAGTTCACAATAGAGTTTGCATTCCTATGAGAATCTAATGCTGCCGCTGATCTGACAGGAGGCAGAGCTCAGGTGGTAATGTGAGTGATGGGAAGGGGCTGCAAATATAGATGAAGCTTTGCTTACTCAAATGACACTCACCTTCCGCTGTGTGACCTGGTTCCTAACAGGCTGCAGGCCGGCACTAGTCCACGGCCTGGTGGTTGGGACCCCTGCTGCAAACCTTTAGGGCAAGATCCATCTCCTTGAGGAATCTTTTCCTGGACACTTTGACCTTTACTGTAGTCTTGTAAGAAGAGTTCTGATTAAGTGTAGCTCAATTTAACAAATATTTTAAAAGATCGTTAATATTTTAATCTCTATTGTAGTCAGAGGAAATATTTAAGAAGGAAAAGAAATATAAAAAAAGTACACAGAGGTTTCTTTCACCCATGCCAGCTCTGGCATGTCTCTGTTTCTTTTCTCCCTTGTTTCTCTAATAAACTTTGTTTTAAAACTTTATGAAACCGCCCCCCCAAAAACCAGTACACAAGAACTACTTATGTAAATTGAATTATCTCTGCTTTTGTAGACTTTATGATCTAGTTGAGAAGATTATATGTAACAGGACAGAACACATGAAAACAGATAAATGATAACACTTGGAGGCTCCCTACCTCACTATGCTATTTGATGACTTAATGACTTTCCATAAATTATTCTTCTCATCTGGAATGTTTTCTACACTTCTCACCTGAAGAATGCTTCTCTTAGTCTCTAAGTGGCAATGTGAGGAATTTCTTTCCTTCTCAAGGTTCCCAAAATTGTTATTGTGTGCTGATACATCTATTTTTTCCACTAGGCTATGAACTCAGTGAGGGCAGGATCATGTCTTATTCGTCCCTATAGCTTCTGCATTAGGGACAATGCTGGAAGAATGTAGGTATTCATGAAATATTTGTTGATGAAGGAAATGAATGAATTAGTGCCAAAATGAGGAAGCATAAAATGAAATACTCAGGTAAGTTTAATGTTAATGGAACTGAGCTGGAAGCTAATACTAGATAGGATTGGAATGAATGACGCTGTTGTTAATAATTGCTGGCTATCATTTAGATTTGCCTGGATTTTTTTGTATTAAATCATGAAATTTCCCCCCAAATCCTGTGAAGCAGTTGCTATGATCACTGTGATTCTACTATCTCATAGATGGGGACACTGAAGCCCAGAGTGGGTAGAACAACTTGCCTGTGATCACCAAGGATGTGAATAGACTCATGCTGTGTTGCCTCAAGAGGGAGTAGCCATATTAATAAACACGTGGAAGCACGGGGTACTGTTTCATGTTCCTGGGGCAGATGGGAGGCCTGAATGCAGGGTGGCATGGAGAGGCAGGAGAGAACCGGGCTAAACAGAGAAGTGAGTGCTGATAACAGACATTTTAACATTGTTTTCAAGGCGTTTTGAAGCAGCTGCACTGGGTAAGAAGAATCCTTATCTTTGGAAATCCTTATCTTTGGAATGAAGCTGAAGTCATAGGAATGGAAGGCCAGTTGAAGGGAGAGGGTATCATCTGATGACGAGCTAGTGAAGGAGACAGAGAATATAGTCAGAGAGGCAGGAGGGCAATGAAGCTCATGGAATGCCATAAAAGCTAAATGGGGAAAGTGCTTCAAAAAGAGACAGTGGTTAATAGCCTCAGACGTAGGAGGGAAAAAGACGTGACTAATGGCTTGGTTTTGGCTGAAAGGAGGCCAATGGGACTTCGAGTTTAGGCAGAGTCATGGGGAAGAAAGACAACACTTCACAGCGTCAAGAAAAAAGTGGAGGAAGACACAACAGAGCCAGTGAAAAAGGAGAGGAAATAGACAAGGTGAAGACAATTAGGAACGTCTATCACCCAAAGTGTTCACCACGGTCTTTTGTACATGGTAGGTATTATGTTTGGTATGTGGAAGGAGCTAAGTGACGGACTTGAGTGTGTGTGTAGGTGTGTGTGTGTGTGTATGTAGCACTACAGGGCTGGAGGGGAGAGAATGCTGTTAGAAAAGAAAGGAAGAAGAGGGAGAGGGAGAAAGGAGGGGGGGGCAGTTCTCTCAAGAAGATAGGGAGGAAAGTTTGCTGCATGGGGGAAGGCGTGTTAGAGAGAGGAGGCTGCATCTTTAAGAAGATGGGGAAGAAGAGAAGAGGCTTATAGGGACAGAGATATGTGGGGATGAAGCTAGGGTAGCTGAGTGATGTCATGTAGGAAAACCTGAAGTTAAAAACAGCTTTTAAAATAAATAAATAATAAATAAAGTCTCTCAGAATAGATTATAGCATTAAACCTATTATCAGCAAAGGCCACTGGAATAATACATACCTTGACTTTGAAGACTTCGCCCATGTGTACTTTAAATTCTTGCCTGAGTCCTCAAAATTGCACAAGATGGCTGGGCTTGACCTCCATTCATGGCTGAGATAATGGGGTTATAAGGTTCAAACCAACCCTGCCCAACATTATGGGCAGGGCTCCCATTTTCTGTCAGGGATGATAATCTCAGCCTTTCCCTGTATGTTTTAGAACAAGGGTGTGGCTGCCTGACCCTGGCTTTGGGGAGGCCAAGTCTGATATCCTCTTGGCCTCTCTCTTTTTCTTTTTGAGTCTCACTGTATCACCCAGGCTGGACCTCCTGGGCTCAGGCAATCCTTCCGCCTCAGCATCCTGAGTAGCTGGGACTATAGGCACATTCCACCACGCCTGGATAATTTTTATCTTTTATTTTCTTGTAGAGACGAAGTTTTTCTATGTTTCTCAGACTGGTCTTGAACTCCTGGACTCAAGCAATTCGCCTGCCTTGGCCTCCCAAAGGGCTGGGATTATAGGCGTGAGTGCCCAGCCTCTTTTTTCAAACTCAAAAGCTAACTCCAAGAGATTCTCAAGGTGGGGGGTGGTGGGATGAAGAGTTTCAGTCTGTCACATTTTGACAGAACTTTGCTAGCCTCGGTTTCCTCATTTGATATATGAAGAGGCTGGCCTAAGGATATCTTGCATCTATTTTCTGGCTTAAAAGTACTTCTAGAATGGGATTTTTAAAATGCCAGCTTTTATCAGCTCTAAGAAGGCAACTCAACCACCCCACTCCTTTGTGGATGCTCTTATGACCTGGTAGAGCAATTATAAGGTATTGCAAACCAGCCATCTCTGAAGTCTTTTAGGGGACATGCTAACCAGGATCTTAGATGCCAGTGTGCTTAGTAATGATGGCAGGATTTGGGGGGACAATATTACCTTTGCTATCTCCTACATCCCTTTGTAATTATCCTACATTTTCTACATCTAAACTTCCAGACCATGACACCTAGGAGATTCTGTATATGCGATGGCGGTCCTGTGTAGGCTCTTCAGAAGTGTATGACTTGGGCAGAATAGAGCAGGCCGTTGTCTTTGCAGAGTTGTTTAGAATGAAGCCTCAGGATCATGGTGGCTTGGGAGAAAAACATGGTCCCCAAATTTGGTTACTAGATTAAAATACATATTTAGAAAATAATATATTAATAGAGGAGGCTCCTTTATACTTGTGAGTTTTCTTTTAACCTGTTAATGGAATTACTGGCATATATTGTAGAAAGCTACAAAGCCTTAGATACCTACTAGTTGGACTACAGGAAATCTTTTAGGATAATAGACTTTGATTTTTGGGAGCCATTTGGTGGCTTTTGGTCTGGGCACCACTTTCACGTAAGTTAAGGTGCTCTGCCGTGTTGTGCTCTTAGGTCGTCTTTCTAGCATTGAGAAATGAGAGGAAAATTGCAGCCCCAGGAACAGCAGTGATTGGGGCACATGAGCTTATGCTGCTTTATGTTGAGGGAATTTTGGTTCTCAGAGTGCTCATACCTCACACTGCTGGGCAGTGTCTGAGTGGTAGAGATGGATTACGGTGGAGGTAATGGTTTTAAACAGTTTTAATATTAACTGTCCTCCTAATACAGATGACTTCCCAATGGACATTTATTTCTAACTTTGATTGGCTTCTTTGAACTCTGGGTGTACACTTCTAATTCCTTCTGGATCTTTCCTCTCAGATGTCTTACCTGGCCCCCAAACTCAACATATCTAAAACTGAATTCAATAGCTTTTTCAAATTTCCCCTTCCCCTCTGTTTTTTTTTTTTTTTGAGTTGGGGCTTCACTCTGTCGCCCAGGCTGGAGTCCAGTGGCACACTCACAGCCACCGTAGCCTTGACCTGCTAGGCCCAGGCAATCTTTTCACCTCAGACTTCCAAGTAACTGGAACTATAGGCATGAGCCATCACACCTGGCTAATTTTTTAATATATTGTAGAGACAAGGTCTCACCAAATTGTCCAGGCTGACCTCAAACAAGAGGATTCAGGCAATCCTCTTGCCTTGGCCTCCCAAAGTGCTGGGATTACAAGCGTGAGACACCATGCCTGGCAACTCCCCCTCTTAATTTACCTAATTTTGTCAATGGTGTGTCAACTTGAGCCCTCAAACAGCCCATGAACTCTGTGTCAGTTTCCATTTAGTTCACCACCAGTCTGCAGGACTGCCTTGTTGTGTACCACTGGAGCACCAATACCTTGTCTACCCTGTCATCCTAGCTGCTACCTCCACAGTGCCAGCCTTAGAACTCACATCAGTGCTAGTGCATCAGCCTCCTGATTGGCCTCTGCCTCAGCCCTACCCTTGCTCCAAATCAATGCACGTTCACTGCTGTGCCAGCATTCCTCAAGCAACACATACCGTACCCTTCCCAACTCACGTGTCTTCAATATCTTCCGTGAAAGTCCTAGTAAAATCCTGTGCCTTTTCTTGGCAGTAAAAGCTCTTCACGAATGGTACCGGCCATCTTTATTTATTTCCCTCCTACATAAATGGAATGCTCAGCTGGTCCCCGCTAAACCCTTATACAAAGGTCATTTCCATGATCTTAGCCTGCCTACATTTTCTCAGACCATATAGCCCAGCTAAAAAAGCCCCCAGAAAAATTCCCCCTGGAAACAAATCATCCCCTCTTTCAGGTGACTGTCAATGACCCTTTATAAGGTCCATGTGCCACACCTGGCTTTGGAGAGTAACTAACTAATTATGCACCTGTCTTGGAATGTAAAAGAGCTGCTTGGGAGGAAGCAGCTCTTTTACATCTTTCTATCTCCCAATAAACAAGTATACCAGGTCCCATGATTTATTTGCTAAATGAATGAAGGATTTTATCCTGGCAAAAATCATAATACTAAAGAACAATTCTCTGGCGTGTCAGCATTTTTTTTCAGAAAGTACTTACTGATTTTTTTGATAATTTTTCTCTCTCAAAAATTCATGCCTTAGTTAGATCTTGGTGCTCAGATGGGACTTTTTGCTACTGAACAATTTGACTTTTGAGTTACTTTCTGGCAGCTGAATGTAGCACAATAAATTTTTACAAGGAAAAAGACAAGTGCTCTCTACCCCACAGTGTCTGCCTGTGTGGGACACAAATAAGGGTTAAAGATGAGACTTAGGCTAGTGCTGACCAAAAGCAACTTGTTTAGTAAATTTGTTAATCAGGTTTGTGTTTTCATTTCCTATAGTCATTTGTCTTGTTTGAACTAAAATCTCTTTAGATTTTGTTTTAAAATCATACTTTCTGTCAATAAGAGTTCAGGTGCTTGATATGACCAGTAGTTGTGACATACACAATCTTGGCCAGGGCTGGTTGCTTGGACTCCTTCTCTTGACAGATGTCATTACTTCTGTCGTGGCAGCCTCCTCTACACAACTGTCTTTCCTTCTGCTTCTAGTAGCTTCCCTGTCCCCTGGCCTTTTCAGACTGAGGGTGATCACTAGTTGGCTGCTATAAGCCACAGTTTCCAGCACTGCTCCTTGTGGTTCTGCTGTCCTCAAACCTTTGCCAACAGTCCTTTTACAAATAAGCCCTTTGACTATTGCCCAATTTTGTGTGTGCCATCTGTTTTCTGTTGGGATCCTGAATCAGACCACGTAAGTCGGCCCTCTGTATCTGCGGGATCCGCATCCACAAGTTCAACCAACTGCAAATTGAAAATACAGAAATCGTCTATGGCCACCCCACCTTGAATGTGTCCGATAAGATCTGAAAATACAGAATTCGTGGTATGCCAAATCTGCAGATATGGAGGACTGGCTTTTCCTATCCACTGGTTCCGGGGGGCTGATTGCAGGACTTGAGCATTTGTGGATTTTGGTATCCTCAGGGATCCTCAAACCAATCCCCCATGGATACTGAAGAATGACTGTATATATGTGCATATCAAGCTTATGTAACGCTTTTTTGGGTGAAGGAACTTCCATTAAATCTCCATTCCTGTGAAAATGGGAAGAGTCTTCAGATAACAGTCAACAGAAAACTAGATGTAATGATTACAAAGTTATTTTGAAACTATAACCTGCATTATTATTTTGTGTTAACATCAATTTCTGAGAGGGAGAGGCTGGGGCCTTTCAAAAGTGTGACAGGTCATTAATATGAGGAAGACTAAAACACCACCAGAATTATCTTTTGGAGGGTGCACCCCTTGTAGTACAGGCTTCCCCCACTAGGTAAGTGTTATAGGAATCCATCGTCATCAGTGTATCAGCTAGTGTTGTTGTGAAAGGCTGTGTTTGACTTCAGTGATTTTTTTTTTTTTTTTTTTTTTTTAGATTCTTTCGATGCATTCGCCCATTTCCTGATGGGTGATTTACAAGTACACCTGCCCACACGGCGCTGAGTGTTCAGCAGTATTTGACCAAAAAACGGCATGACTCTCATGCCTCACCCTCCCTATTTACCCCATCTTGGTTTTGTCGGTGTGGAAGAGGTGAAACAAAAAACAGCAGAAGCCGGGCTCGGTGGCTCAGCCTGTAGTCCCGCGCTCTGAGGTGAGTGGATTGCCTGAGCCAGCGGGTTCAAGACCTGCCTGGGCAACTTGGCGAGACCTCATCTCTACAATAAATCAAAAATTAGCCGGGTGTGGTAGTGCGTGCCTGTAGTTCCAGCTACTTGGAAGGCTGAGGTGGAAGGATTGTTGGAGCCCAGCAGGTGGAGGCTGTGGTGGCCAGGAGCAGCCACTGCACTCCAGTCTGGGTGACAGAGAGAGACTCCAACTCAAAAACAAACAAACAAAAAAAAAACAACCAAAAAAAGCCCCAGCAGAAATACTAAAAGGCATCTAAATTGATGAATTAAAAAACTGTTTTGAGCAATGGAAAAGGCGAATTGGGTGTTTGGCATCAAATGAAGAGTACTTTGAAGGTGATTGAAGTTTAAACATGTAAGAATAAATACATAATTTTTTATAAATAAGTTCCGGGTTTTTTTGGGTCTCCTCTCTTGCAGCCTTCATTATTACTATTATTTCATTTTAACATAAATTTCTGGGAGAGTGTCTGGGTCAATTCAAAATGTGATAGGCCATTAATAGCTTTTTTTTTTCTCTTCCTGGGAGCTCAAAGAGGTTGGTGAAGGTAGCTCAAAGAGCATGCTATAGTCTGGTGAAGGTTTTGCATTCCTCTTAAGTCAGCATGAAGCCAAACCACCAGCTATAGTTACCAGGGCCACAGTCTGTTGAGTCTCCCTCCTCCCTTTCCTCCCAGAGAGTACAGTTTGTCTCACAGGTTCTCGAGCAACCACAGGATTGTCCCATGGAAGGAGCCTGAAAAGAAGCCAGTGGTCAGACGTCTACACATTGAAGGGTATCTGTGGTCAGGAGGGAGGTGCTCTTCTGAGCCAGGGAAACTGGTGTCACCTTCACACTGTGTGCACAGCATCACAGGGCAAGAAGACTGAAAACAGACGCTTTCATTTTAACATGAAAATGTTACCTAATATGTTAAATTCTGTTCAGTCACAATTTTAAAAAGGGAACAATGTAATTAGGATCCTACAACCTGGTTTTTCATTTACAAAAGAGACTCTGACCATACATGCCTAAATGGAACCAGATAAAGTTCTTGAAGGTTCTGGGGGAATATGTCATTGCTCATTAAACACGTGTTAAGTCCTCCTGACTGCTTCTTTAACCTCCCAGTCTTGAGTGTCTCATACTCCACGGTTTCACCAGCTTCTGCGTGCTATTTTATTTCTTTATGGTGCTGTGGTCACGGAAAGGAAAGATAGAGCACCATACATTTAAACATGACCAACAAAGGTAACTGACAGAAGCTCTGATGTTAAGGATTTGCTCAGTGAGGCTTAGACTGACTTTATATGTTGACTAAAGTCTATATTAAATCCCTTTTGTACACTTGGGCAAGGTGAAATGGAAGATCTTAATGGTATAATCACTGCTTGTGCATCAGAAATTATTTATTTTCTTAAATTTTTATTTTAAAGATATGGGGTACAATTCAGGATTAAGTATACAAATATTCATTATGCAGGTACCCTTGTTGATGAGGTGTACCCCTCCTCCCTTGGCAGAATCCCCCTACTGTCAATCCCACGCACCACCTCCCCCCCGGCAATTTCTCACTACTGACAATCCTTTTCTTATAGTATTACGATAATTGTTTAAGGTCTACTTATGAATGAGAACATGTGGTACTCAATTCTTTGTTTCTATGATAGATCACTCAGTATTATAGACTCTAAGTCCATCCAAATTGCTGTGAAGCTCATAATTTTGTCCTTATTTATGGCTGCATCATATTCCATTGTGTATATGTACCACGTTTTTTTTTATCCAGTCCTCTTTTGATGGGCAGCATGGTTGGTTCCATGTTTTTACTGTTGTGAACAATGCTGCAATAAACATGCGTGTGTAGGTATCTTTTTCATAGAGTGACTTGAGTTCCTCCAGGTATGTTCCCAGTAGGGGGATTGTGGGATCCTATGCAAGGTCTATTTTTAGACCTTTTAGGAATCACCAAACTGTTTTCCACAGAGGTTGTACTAGTTTACACTCCCACTAACAGTGTAGAAGTGTTCCCTTTTCCTCAATTGTTGTTGGCCATCCTGACTGGAGTTAGGTGGTATCTAGTGTGGTTTTAATTTGCATTTCTTTGATGACAAATGAGGCTGAGTATTTTTTCATGTATCTGTTGGCTGCTCATATGTCTTCTTTTGCGAAGTACCTATTCATATCTTTTGTCCACTTTGTAATGGGGCTGTTCGTTTTTTTCTTTTCGGCACGTTTGAGTTCCTTGCAGATCCTAGATTTAGGTCTTTGTCAGATATACAGTTGACAAATATTTTTTCCAAGTACATGGGCTGTCTCCCTATTCTCTTGATGTTTTCTTTGGCTTTGCAGAAGTTTCTCAGTTTGATGAGGTTCCATTTGTTTATCTTATCGCTTATGGCATGGGCACTTGGGTTTCGATCAGGAATTGATTGCCAGTTCTAATTTCCATAAGGATGTATCCTGCATTTTCTAAGCTTCTTATAGTTTGAGGTTTTCTGGTTAGGTTTTTGATCTGTTTAGAGTTGACTTTTGTGTATGGTGAGAGGTAGGGGTCTTAATCTTCTTCATGTGGTCAGCCAGTTTTCCCAGCACCATTTACTGAATAGGTTCTCCTCTCCTCAGTGGTTGGTGGTGGAGACTTCGGGGAAGATGAGTTGGTTGAGAAATTGGGGTTTTGGTTAAGAAACTGGAATCTCTATCTTGTTCCATTGGTCTATATGCCTGCTCTTGTACCAATACCAGGCTGTTTTGATTATTGTAGCTTTATAAAAAAGTTTAAAGTCTGGGAGTGTGATACCCCCCCCTTTTTTTTTTTTTTTTTTTGGCTAAGAATTGTTTTGGCTATTTGTGGTCGTTTATGTTTCCATATGAATCCTGTATTATTGTTTCCAGGTCGGAGAAGAATGCTGATGGTAAGTTAATGGGTATAAATTGTAGATTGCCTTGGGTAGGCTGGACATCTTAACAATGTTGATTCTTCCAATCCATGGGCATGGAATATTTTTCCATTTGTTTGTGTCATCCTTGATTTCTTTGAGCAGTGTTTTGTAGTTTTCATTGTAAAGGTCTTTCACATCTCTGGTTAGGAAGATGCCAAGGTATTTCATTTTTTTGTGTGGCTATTGTGAATGGGATTTTGCTTTTTATTTGGGTTTCTGTTTGTTTATTGTTGGTGTATAGAAATGCGACTGTCTTTTGCACATTTATTTTATATCCTGAGACTTTGCCAAAGTCCTTTATCAGTGCAAGGAGGTTTTTGACAGATTCTCTTGGGTTTTCAAGGTATAGAATCATGTCGTCTACAAAGAGGGATAACTTATTTCCTCTTTTCCTATTTGAATACCAATGATTTCCTTCTCTTGTCTGATTGCTCTAGCTAGGACTTCCAATACTCTGTTGAACAGGAGGGGTAAGAGTGGGCATCCTTGTCTTGTTCCGGTTTTCAGAGGAAATGGTTCCAATTTCTGTCTGTTTAGCATATGTTAGCTGTGAGTTTCTCATAGATGGCTCTTACTGTTTTGAGGTATGTTTGACCTATGCCTAGGTGTTGGAGGGTTTTTATCAAGAAGGGGTGCTGGATTTTATCAAAAGCTTTTTCCTCATCTAATGATATAGTCATGTGGTTTTTGTCTTTATATCTGTTGATGTATTTAATTATGTTTATGGTCTTGCGGATGTTGAACCAGCCCTGCATCCCAGGGATGAAGGCTACTTGGTCATGGTGGATGATTTTTGAGGTGTCGTTGTTGGATCTGGTTTGCTAGAATTTTGTTGAGAATTTTAGCATCTATGTTCATCAAAGATATTGGCTTGTTCTCTTTCTTTGATGGATCTTTACCTGGTTTGGGTATCAATGTGATATTAGCTTCATAAAATGATTTGGGGAGAGCTCCATCTTTCTTGATTGCCTGGAATACTTTCAGCTCTTCCTTGTATGTTTTGTAGAATTCTGCTGGAAAACCATCTGGTCCAGGGCTTTTTTTAAAGGTAGTCTTCTTATGACACAGTCAATTTCCTGGGTTGTTTTTGGTCAATTTACGGTCTTGATTTCTTCTTGTTTCAACCTGGGGAGGTTGTGTGATGTAAGAAAGTCCTCCATTTCATTTAGGTTTTTGAATTTGTTTCCATACAAGGGTACATAGTAATCTCTGATAAACTTTTGTATTTCTTTGAGGTCAGTTGTGACTGGATCTTTTGCATTTCTCATTGTGTTTATTTGGACTTCTTGGTTAGTCTAACTAGGAGTCCATCAATCTTGTTCTTCCTTTCAAAGAAACAACTTTTGGTTTCATTTTTTTTGGTATTATATTTTTGTCTTCTGTGTCCCGAATTTGGGTTTTTATTTTGGTGATCTGGACTCTTCTGCTGAAATTAGGATTTTGGTGGTCTTGTTTTTCCAGTTTCCTTAGGTGATTTGTTAGGCTGTTAACTTGTGATCTTTCCATTTTCTTCATGTGTGTTCATAGAGATATTAATTTCTCTCTTATTACTGTTTTCATGGCATCCCAGAGATTTTGATAAGATGTTTCTTTGTTTTAATTTGTTTCCAGGTATCTTTTAATCTCTGTTTTGATTTCCATGTTGACCCAGGAGTTGTTTAGAGAAATAATTTATAAGAGGCATTTCATGTGATCATATTGTCATATGTGGACCTTATCTGGGCTCCATCTATGATCTTAAGGAAGTCTTTGAAATTGTAAGCAAAATGTTTTGTATATGTGCAATAGATGCCAAAAAAAAAAAGTTTGAAAATATATACTTCTTTTAGCTGTGAGCAGAAAATCAATTCATTCTTGTGGGATGAACAAAGTTATTTTCCTATTCATTCATAATCTTAGATGCCTAAGTAAATAAATTACATCTTAGCTCTTCCACTATTTGTGTGACTTTGTTAAACAGTCATTTAGTTCTTTTGTTTCCATTTGCCTCTTCTTTAGACTATGGAGTTGGCTTAGATCATCTCCAAGTTGCCTTCCAGTTGAGCATTTTTTTTTTTCAGGATTGACTCTAGTAAAATGGTGGAGAAACTGAAATTTATCTTGTTCTGTTCCTCTTCCCATTTCCTTTACTCCCCTACTCAATGAGAGTGTCTTCCCTCACTTTGACACCTAGTATCATCCTCGCTATCAAGTTCAACTTTGAGAGGATCTAGAATCAATCACTGAAATTGTGTTGAAATTTTGACACAACACGGCAGAGGGAAAAAAAAGTAATAGATGAGGAATTATGAGGCATAAATTTAAGTCTCAAGGGTTACTAACCTTTTCTGTAAACTTGGACAACCTATCTACCTTTTGACCTCAGTTTCCCCATCTGTAAAATGGGCATAAGACTGACTATGCTGCCCATTTACATCACTGATGAATATGGAATTCAAATGAGATAAAATAAGAGAAAGCATTTTATAGTCCTATGAATGTAGGCCATAGGTACAAATATAAGCCAATATGTTTATCACATTGTATTTTTAGGCTTCATTTTATTTGGAAATCTAAGCATTAACTGAGTGGTGGGGAGGGTCCTTTTGCAGTCACAGTTCTTTGATGCTGGGAGCCACACCCTGGAGGGGGTTATCCACTCCACCTGTGCAAGAGGGTTGACCTAGTTACTAAATATAGCAATTGACCTGTTTCTAATGGGTGAAAAGGAAAAAAAAAATTTTTTTTGTTACCAAGCTTCCTCCTGATGCTCCACTCTCATGGAAGTACGAGCAACCTTCAATTTTCCTGAAGTTGGCTGTATCACAAGATTCACAGATTATCTGTGGGAAATCTTTGAGCTCTCACTGCCTTGCCCATAGCGGCAGATAAGTAGCTTCTCATCTCTGATCTTACTCTTCATGTTGCCTGTTGTCAAGCAGGAGTTGTGAGGGAAAGAGGTTTGCGGTTACTGCTTCCTGTCTCCACACCTTTAGCTGGTTTAGCTGCTAGGAAAGGCTTTGAAAAGCAAAGCACTGAATTCATCATCAAAACAACTTGTCAATTCTGTTAATGTCAGTCAGACCAATCTTTTGATACCATAAGCAAATAAAATTGATGGGTTGACAATGTTTCTCTTTCAACCTAGTGAGTTTGAGCTAGAGTGTTTTTTGAGTGTTTGACCTCTGAATACTCAAAAAAAGGAAGCTCAGCTATTCACAGGGAAAGAGGAAGTTCTGTTAATTCCAAAGTAACCTAAGAAGGGTGCTTCTTACCCCTAGCATGAACTGGAAAGCAAAAAGGAATCAACTAGAATTGGTGTAGGTAAGCTGAATTTTTTTTAGTTTCTCCTGAGTCTAGATATGTCCTTAAATTTTACAATATGTCCTTAAATTATTTGAAGTATTATGGAGTCCCAGAAACTTGGAGAACCGAAATACATATCAAAACCAAATGTTATCTGATGTTCTGATGACCAAATGCTTTGATTTATCTTTACTCTCACAGAATAAGAGGTGTGCATTTTTACACATGCCTCATTTTAAGAGAAAATAAGAGGAATCAGAATTGTTGTGTCTATTGGAAGTCGAAATGATCACATATTCAGTATCAGTTAGAGCCATTGATTATCTTTTTCTACCACCAAATACAAATTTCTTTCATTTAGTGCGGTTTTCAAAGCAGATGTAGGTTTTGAGTCTGATGAGATAGTTTCCCATTTAGGCTTCTCTGAATTATTGATATAAAAGAAGGTGGCACCAAGTGCTATAATGATATAAATATTGAAAAACAAGAAATTTTATCAACCAAGCTTAAACTCAGTTTGACCTCTAAATTAGGAGACTGCTAACCATACATTAACATGTAGTAAGTAAACTATTTCAAACATAGTATTGTATGTTTTGGGGTCAGCTAACTTTGAAATGATCTGTGTTGACATAGAAGGGAGAGGAATGTAAACATTGAACGATACATTGGACGTCTTTTTTTGAATCAAATGGCCATATTGAAAACCAATATTTTTCTAGTCTTTCCCAACAAAATTTTAGCACGAGTCACAAAGTAAAGTATTTTTCCTTCTCTTGCTCAGTTGCTGGATATGCCATCAACCAAGAGAATATTGAATATGTAACAGCCAGCCTAGGTAATGGGGCCTTTGATTGCCCCTCCCTGAGAAAGTTCTTGCTTTGTAGTGCTGAGGTAGAATGGGCTCAGGAGAAATCCAATCACTCTCAACAATGCTGAGGTTTGCATTTGGAGGTCCCGCGATGGACAGAAGGAAAATTTATCTTCTCTTTATCTCACTACATTATGCCTTGTGAAGGGCAGATGGCTTCAGGAGAGAACGAAGATTGCTTCTCCCTTCTAAAAAACAGCAAACACTGCAATGTGCTCCAGGGAGTCCATTGTGTTCTCAGTCATTTTTGAGATATTTTGTATTTTCTTTGCAATAATACCTCAGACTGGAAGACTGTCTTATCCCAGATGCCCAAACTTCACCTCTGTTTCTGGGTGTCTATTCTGGTCCTGTAATAAGGAAGAGACAAGTGAAGAGGAGATGCAGGCAGAAGGAGAACAGTTACTCACTGGTTGGTCTGTATGTCCTAAAGGCAATCATTTTTAACTCCTTCCTCCTCACGCACCATGCTTAAGCCAATGTTGAGTTTTGCAAAGTGCATCCTGGAAATATTTCTCAAGTTTATCCACTTCTTTAGAACCATATTCCAGTCCCTTATCACCTCCTCCTGAGACTACTACAACTGTATCCTAACTGGACTTCATGGTTCCCTCTTGTACCCTTCACATTTACCTTCCACATTTTTGCTAAAGTGATCTGTATAAAGTGAAAAGTTGTGGACATCACTTTCCTGCATAAAAGCTTTTGGTAGATCCCCAAGACCTGCAGGAGAGAGCCCAGGTTCCCTAATGGAATGAATGATGCTTGCTCTGCCAATCCTATCTCCCATGATTCATGCATGGTTCAGCAAAGTGGAGGTAGCTGTGATTCCCTACGCGTGCTGGACTCTTTGTCACCTCCTGATTTCTTTAGCCTAGACTGCTTTTTTTCTCTCTTGTTCTATCCTCCCCACACACCTCTAACTTACCCCCAAACCAAACACACATACTCTTCTATCTCACCCTAGTCCCCAACACAAAGACACATCTTAGCTAGGCTGACTTTGACTTAGTAAAAACTTGTCAAGGCAATGTTTGCATAATCCTTCAAGACTTGGGTCAGCAGTCATTGCCTGAGAGATCCCTGCTGGTTCCCCAACTTCCCCCAAAAGCTCTGTGCAGATCACTGTGTTGCTTGTCTAAAGTAGTGACATCTGTTTACATGTCTTTCTTCCCCACACGATTGTGAGCTGCCCAAGGACAGAAACTGAGCACCATTCATGTTTGGAAAATCAACTCTCTCCCACATGCATCTTAGGAACATATCATACCCTGAATTAGACGAGACATAGTCAGCAAACTACTGGAGTGTTGATGCTAGAGCTTCTCTCTCCCTTCCCTCTCCCTTCCCTCTTTCCACCTCACTGTGCATGATGAGAGAAGGAGGCTGAGCTGGGGAACCATCTGGGATTTCTCTCTCGCCTCCCTCTGTTTCCCGCCCACGCTCTCCTTTTTGTTCCCACAAATGTCCTATTCTCATCTTTTTCCTTATATCAAACTCTCAAAGTCATATCAGGAAGAATTTGATTACACATTAAAATGAAATCCAAACAATTAGCAGCAGAATCTCAATTCCCAGGGGATTCAGTAAGCAGAAATACACATACCTAACGTTCACTCTCTGAAGAGCAGAGGCGGTATTGGCATTTCTTTTTGGGGTTGCTTGCCCTTCCAGTGAAAACTGGCCCAATGACTTCTAAGTAAACAAAGAAAAAAGCCCAATAAAATAAAACTAATTTTTTTTAAAAGTTAAGCTTTTGTATCAAGACAGCCTGAACTTTTTGATTCTTCACATATTTACTTTTCAGTACTTTCAAGAATATTTGTGGACTCAATAATAAATGAAGCTAAAGTTGTTGAGACAGATTTTGAACAAGAATTTAATGAGATGGTAGTCAAACTGATGATAAGAACGATACAGTTAGGTCACCATTTTTCACTCAATGATTCAATGGGATCCTATTAGTCAAACAGTGCATATAAAAAAGCATTAACATGTGGTCCTTGGTGTCAAGAGCCTGGGTAACTAGGGGTCTAGGGGAAATACACATGAGCCAAAAGTTAAACAAATTGAAGGGTATGGAACAAGAGGTGTTCACAAGGTAGACCCTGACCAAACGGCGAATGAATGATACAGACGGCAATCAGTTTGAGGCCTAGAAGGGACTGATACTCTGGATCATAGAATTAGTGGACAAATTATGGGGGTGGAAACACTCACAGCATGTTCCTGGAACCTTGACCTAAATGGTTTGACTAATTACAAGTGTTTTGGTTTGAGAAAATGAGGTTGGAAAAGCCTGTGGAGGCCTGTGAATTTGAGGATAAGAAGTTAGGTTGTATCTGTTAGGCCTCTGGTTCTCAGACTTGATTGCAATTTAGCATTAAATTCTAAATGGAGACACTTAAGAAATGTGAATGGATGCCTGGGTTCTATGCCCAGAGATTCTTATTTAATTGGCCCAGGAAGTCAGACAAAAAAGGGCACATATTGTATGATTCTATTTATATGAAATGCCCAGAATAGGCAAATTCATAGAGACAGAAAGTAGAATAGTGGTTTCCAGGGGCTAAAGGGAAGGAAGAAGGGCAAGTGACTGCCCATGGGTGTGGTGTTTGTTTTGGGGTAAAGAAAATATTCTGGAATCAGATAGTGGTGGTCCATTTACAACTATGTGAATATACTAAAAAATCAACTGAATTGTATACTTAAATATGCGAAAAAATCCACTGAGTCATACATTTGAAAAGGGCAGACTTTATGGTACATGAATTATATCCCCACAAAGTTGTTATCTAAAAAACCACAACACAATATCAATCTTCTCCAACTTCTATCCCTAGCCTAGATCAATTGAATCAGAATTTCAGGAGTAAGAGGTTCTGGGCACAGGTATATATTTTTTAAGTTCTTGATGTACTATCGGTTTTAATAACTATATAGGAGATAAAAAGGTATTATTAGTTTAGTTCCATGTGGCTTTCCTCTTTTCAAAGAAAAAACAAAATCCTTGAGTTCATGAATTCAAATTCAGGTTAAATTGTATATTTCATTTTAATTGATTCTGATTTTATTCGGGTCTTCAGCATGAGTATGTGGGATGTTGCTTCAAATAAACTTTTCCTAAAAATGCAAAGGAGTAAATAATTATTAACATACCCTAAAACAAAAACAAAATATGTTTTTGCTTGTATTTAAATTTGAATCAAAGACATAAAGCAGTTTTTTGTTTTAGAAAACATTTTGGAAAGTTTTTAGTAGCAAAGTTGATTCTCAAAGCTTCAGTGGTCTATTTCTTTCTCAGGTGGTTGTGGCCAACTTGGGTTTTAGTACTGACTTTGCTTACCATTTGCTCAGTGACTTTAAACAAACCTTCTATTGTTCTAGGCCTCAGACAGTCATTACAAAAAAAGGAATATGTTGTCATGTGCCATCAGTGAGGATAGCACAGGAAACAAAACACATGTGTTCTCTTCCCTCATGGAGTTAATAACCTAGTTTAAGCGTTTTTTATTCTCTTTTTCTTTTAAAGTGAAGAGCTTGAACTAAATGGTCTCCAGATTCTTTGATTTTTTATTGAGATAGTGGTAAAAATAGAAGATGGACCAGAGAGGTAACTCTTACAGATCTCTTCCATCCTTTGTGATTTAAGGAAACAAATCTCTCGGTATAATTATCTCCCCAAGAGTTCTTATATCTTCATCTGCCAAGAGAAAACCTATGCTGGAGAGCAGTCCATCTGGTTAATTAATTCATCTTGATTTCAGGAAAAAATAATCTTATATTCTTGTTCTAAGCAAATGATTTCTTTCCCCTCAGAAAACAAGATTTTGGTGAAGCAGTTACCCAGGCTTGTGGTGAGCAACAATGAGGTCAACCTTAGCTGCAAGTATACCTACAACCTCTTCTCAAAGGAGTTCCGGGCATCCCTTTACAAGGGAGCAGACAGTGCCTTGGAAGTCTGTGTTGTGAATGGGAATCACTCCCATCAACTGCAGTTTCACTCAAACACAGGGTTCAATTGTGGTGGGAAATTGGACAATGAATCAGTGACATTCTACCTCTGGGACCTGAACGTTAACCAAACAGATATTTACTTCTGCAAAATTGAAGTCATGTATCCTCCTCCTTACCTGGACAACGAGAAGAGCAATGGAACTATTATCCATGTGAAAGGTAACATACAACTCTACCGGTGTGCCACCCTAAAGCAATGGTTTCCAGTCACAGTCCTGAAAACTAGGTCATGGCCAGTGTTGGGGTTGAATAGGTCCTAAGTGATCTGACACTCATTAAGACAAATAACGTTTTGGGGATTCTTTTTTCCTTTCACTTCAGGGGAGATTCAAGGTTATATTTTGAATATCTTTGCTTTCCCTCACTGACACTGAGTAGGAGAGTAAGGAATGAAGTTACAACCCATGCGAATAGTCTCCATTTGAGTGGGTCATGGTAGAAAAAAATGTTGGCATTAAAATGTAAGCCCAGGTACCCTCAAGAAGCCACTGAATCAATGAATCAAGACTCAAGAAGACTGGGTCCTATTTCTAATGAATTCTTTTTTATATGGTCTTCCTCTGTAAAAGTATATTTCCATTTTCTTTTTAAAAAATTTTTAAGTTTTAATGTACATTTCCATTTTCTAAAATATACAAAGGATGCTGGATTAGAAATCAGGGAGCATGAAATTTGCTATTAATCAACTCTGTGATCTTTAAGTCACCCAATTTTTTCGTAGCCCCAAACTCAATACTATTAAACTGTGTTCATGAATTAGTGACAATAAGTCTATTGAGCTAATGTTGAGATTACAGTCTCTCTTCAAACTCAATACTATTATGTAGTGTTTATTAATTAGTGAAAATAAATCTACTGAGCTTATGTTGTAATTATGCTCTCTTTAAATGTTGGGGAGAAAAATTATGATTCCCCAACTCAGAAGAATACTGTCTATGGTAGCAACAAGTAAAACTGAGAAAGGTCAGATAGACTTTTCAGTATACTTTGTGTATATACTATAGCTTTTCCTTTCTGTAGAATGATAAATAAGAAAGTGTGTATTCAGCTTTATATTGAATACTAGAATAATTCCAATAAATGTTTTTTTCTCCTATGCCAGGACAAAGCTGTGACAGTGAAAAATGAGAGATACTAAATAAGGAAAAAGCCATTAGCTTAATGTGGCAGAATACCTTTTGTGACCTGGTAAAATAGAAGCAATTAATGTGTGAATATTTTGTTTGCTGAGTCCCATTTAGATTTCTGATATCTATAATGTCCAAGCAGAATATTTTAATTGAATCAAGTCAAAGGCTAAGGAATATGCTATTTTGGAAGCTGAGTGAAATATTTTTTCCTATAGAAATAATAATACTACTTTAAGATAGTATTACACCACACACACACACACACACACACACACACACACACACACACAATCATTTATATTAGAACAGGAAAGAAGACCAATGACTCAGTAATTTTCAATCATGTCTTCAAACTGTAAATCTAGGTAGGTTAAAAAAATACGAATGCCTGGTCCCAACCCTGAGATTCTGAAGTAGTTGATGTGGGTTGAGGAAGGTATGCTGGACATTGTTATATTTAAAATTCCTAAGATAATTCAGCCAGTGTTGAAATCAATGAAAGAGGAGATTTGGGGTATTCCTTCTATTCCTAATTTTCAATAGACCTCTGTGGTTTCTTCCTAATCCCTTTCTGATTCCCAAAGATATAAAGTGACTTGTCTATCATCATATAATATATTAGACAGAGTTAGAGCTAGAAATGTATCTTCTGATTATCAGTCCAGTGTTCTGACTACTATATTAGGCTGGTGATTTTCTTATGACTTGAAAACATGTATATTATTTAACTTATTCTGAGGATATAGTTTAGGGTCTAGATGAACTGTCTTCTGATGGAGGAACGGGGCAGGGTTAGGTTAAGGCCTCTGGAAGCCACTATTTTGAATTACACAGTGGATCCAACAAAGTCAAGCAAATGCAACTCTATCAACATACTACTCTAAAGTAATGGCTTTCAATTGCAGTTGTAAAAACTGACCAGTTCATGGTCAGTGCTGGGGTTGACTAATTCCCAAAGAGCAAGTCTATACACTCTGAGCTGGTGATGTTTTTCATATTTTTATTTTTTTCACTTTCTTCTCTGATTTCAGAAGGAAGGAAATGTACTCAACTGCCATCCCTGTATCATTTAATCCACTTTATTCTGTTTTCCAGAGAAACATAGTTGTCCACCTCACTTATCCCCTGAGTCTGCTAAACCCTTCTGGGCACTGGTGGTTGTTGGTGGAGTCCTGGTTTTCTACAGTTTGATGGTGACAGTGGCCCTGTGCACTTTCTGGGTAAGAGAAGTAGCACTGCATTTGTGCCATCTTTCCACTGCACATGCAATCTGAACTTATGGAAGAATGTTGCCTTGTGGTTTATTTTCTTTTCCTTTTAATATGTGATTATTATTATTATCTTCTCCCCATACTCGAGTAGGTTCTTATTTGAAATAGAAATCTGATGTGAATTCCACTTTTCAGAAGGTACTGAGTAAGTGGCCAGGCGGAAGAAGATGCTGGGAAAATTGGGGGAGGAGACAAGGAGTAACTCCCTTTCTTCTCCCCAATTTGCAATATAATTATGACACATAAAACACTTTTAATGCATACATTTGTATAAAATTCCAGGCAACTTGGGAAACTAGGTAACTGAAGCCAACAAAAAACTTTGACATGGTCCAAAATCATGAGAAAATTGGCTACTGATGTGTATTCAAATCTAGCAAAGAAATGAGATGTGTTTATCTGAGTCATTCTTTTGTCTCCTCTGAAGCAGTTGAATTGTGTGAGGCCAAGCATGGGGCTGTCATTATGAAACGCTAATGGGAATTAGACTTTTCTGAGCTCTCACCACCTAATCGAAGTTTACCAACTTTTGCAAATGTTTGTGTAACACACTTGGTGCATTTCCCTTTGCACCAAGCATTGACTTTTTGGCTTAGGTTTGAACACATTTTGATGAATATATCTGCAGTTGAGAAGAGATCTCCTGAGCGAGAATCTCTTCCTCACTCAGTGACTTCCTTCTCACGCTGGTAGTATGTACGGATTACCTTATGTATTAACTCCATGCTGTCTTTGACTTTTTTCTAGAAGCTAGATGCATGTATGAGTCATTTCTTTGATGAGAAATGTATCCTCTTCAAGAAGAAGGGACCAATTCTGTTGATATTCTCCACAGTTTGATATTAAGTACATTTGGTACTTAATAAATGCACTTATTAGATTGATGAATCAATAACCCCCAGAGAGGTCAAATTCAGGACTTAAATGAGCCTACCTGAAGTAGGATGTCCATCTTTAAGGCATAATCCACATAGTTAACTAACTCTCAGATGGGTCAGTGATTTTTTAGAAGCCATACTATGTTAAGCCATCTTGTTTATTAGGCTTGGTGCTGGGAGACAGCTCTGGAGTCACAATCATGCCATTCTATCATCTGGCCTTAGGCCCTTTTTTTTCATTTCATTTTATTTATCTACTATTATTATTTTTGAGTCAGGGGCCTCATGGTGCCCAGGCTGGAGTGCAGTGGTGTGTTCACGGCTCACCACATCCTCAACCTCCTGGGCTCAGGAAATCCTCCTGCCTCAGCCTCCTGAGTAACTGGGACAACAGGTGTGTGAAAAATCATGCCTGTCTAATTTTTTGTAGAGACGGCATCTTTCTATATTGCTTAGGTTTATCTCGAACTCTGGGGCTCAAGCAGTCTTCCGGCCTCAGACTCCCAAAGTGTTGGAATCACAGTTATGAGCTCAGCCTCTTACGCCCTTTTAAACTCTCATTGACTTCTTGCCAAAATTTTCTCTCGATTGTTCCCCATGTGCTCTTTGCAGTTAAGAAGGCCCCAGTGGGCAGATGAATATGTGTCAGGTTGCCTATTGCCTAATCTGTACCCTCTGCAGGGTGGGGAACAAAGTGGTTGCTTGTTCCTGGACATTCTTTATATGAGGTATCATCCTAGGAATTTGCCTGCCTTGTCTTATGTGAGTTGCCCAACCTGACAGGGTTACAGTATTGTCAAGTATTGCCCAAGTTCTGCCTCTCATGTTAGTTGAGTGCTTTTGTCTTTCTGTATCTTTTATCTTCATCCAAGGTATCTTCCAGCTTTGATCCTCTGTGGTGTTTGTCAATAATTTTAGGATTTTTAGAATTCCCAGGTCTTGTTTCTGCCTAATCCCTGGCCATTCCAATCCTTTCATGGGGAAGCTCAGTTTTCTAACTTAAAGGCCAGGTGCAGTGGCCCTCCAGGAAAGGTGCTCCCCTGTGGTATGCTGACTTAGGTTGAAGTAATTTACCAGCTTTGCAGGAAGTAGTCTGGGAGCTGCTTTAACTTTCAGTGGTCGGAAGGATACAGCTCATCATTTAAAACTGATTGTAGACATGCATTAGAATGTCAGGTACTATCATGGGGCACTAATTTGCTGAGTGACTTGAATCCCCACAGGGACAAAAGCGTTTCTCACTCTTAATGGGTTTAAACAGTTCATTTTCTTTTCTTTTCTTTTTTTTAAAGTTAGAGTCTCACTCTTGTTGCCCAGGCTGGAGGGCAGTGGCACGCTCCTGGCCACTGCAGCCTCTACCTGCTGGGCTCCGGCGATCCTTCACCTCAGCCTTCCAAGTAGCTGGAACTACAGGTGCGCACTACCACGCCCAGTTAATTTTTGATTTATTGTAGAGATGAGGTCTCGCCAAGTTGCCCGAGAGGGTCTCGAACCTGCGGGGGTCAGGCAATTCACTCACCTTGGCCTCCCAAAGCACGGGATTACAGGCTGAACCACTGAGCCCGGCCAACAGTTCATTTTCAACTCAAGCACCTCATAGATGCTTGGGGTTTTTCTTTGGCAGCATGACTACGAACTCCTAGTGAGGTTCTTTTTGCTTTACTTTGAGAAAACTTACCTCTGGTCTTATTTTGTCTCACAGACCCCCTGTGAATTGGGTAGTTCCTGTCCTTGGCATGTCTTATCATCTGTGGCCTCTGGTAAAAAATAAGAACTACCCTCAAATCTCAAATCTAGGTCTTTGCACTCTGACTAAAAGGTATAAATGCAAAATGTTATAGAATACATTTTGGGCTCATCTTTTCCGTTTGTTGCTGTTTAAGCAACAAGAAACTTGCTGAGCTGGGCATCTAGGCCGTTGAGATCCCTAGAGTTTAGCTGCTTCCTGGGTCATTTTCTGAAATCCTATTTTTGGCTGGTCTGCAGTGTGCCTTGGTGTAAGCTTCTGTGTTCTGGAACTTCCTGGAGGCCTGTGATGTGCCACTGTAGGCAGATCTAGGCTGAGTGGGTTTCTGGGAGCAGCTGCAGATTCTTCCTCAGTTCTTGACCTGTTGTTGACATTTGAGTAAATAAAGAGCTCCTCTCAGTCAGGCTGCCACAGACCAGCACCTGTTCCTTTCAATTCTCCATCCACTCAGCTGAATTGGTCAACCTGCTTCTTTCCCTAGTCTAAAGGAGCATTTTAAAAAACATCGTGTCTCCCACTGCAGATCACAATGTGGGGGATGTGGATAGTGTGTGTACAGGTAGTAACTGCCTTTTAATCCAGTTGATTCTTTTTTTTTTGAGATGGAGTCTCACTCAGTTGCCCAGACTGGAGTGCAGTGGCCGCTCCCGGACACCGTAGCCTCGACCTGCTGGGCTCCAGCGATCCTTCCGCCTCAGCCTTCCAAGTAGCTGGAACTACAGGCGCATGCTACCACGCCCGGCTAATTTTTTTGATTTTTATTGCAGAGATGAAAAGTTGCCCAGGCGGGTCTCGAACCCGCGGGCTCAGGCAATTCACTCACCTCGGCCTCCCAAGGTGCAGGATTACAGGCTGAGACACCAAGCCCGGCCCCAGTTAATTCTTAAAGTAGATTACCTTGTGTTTGTCCTGGGGGTGGCTGCTGCTCCCAGGACAGGGGTGGGTAGGGCTGGTGTTAGGGGGAAGGCCAGAGGAGGAGCTGTCCTGACATCTCACTTGGTTAGCAGACATTGGCTGGGAAGGAGTGGAAGGGATGACACGGTCACCAGACACATAGTTGGGTAGGCCCTGCACACATATATGTACATGCCAGATGCACATGGGCACTTTGTGTTCTGAAGGGTGTCCCCAGTCCTATGTGTGTCATTTCCATCCCACTGCTGTGTCTAGAGTTGGGGCAAGAATAAGTAAATCCACTGCCTGCTCACAGTGTGGGGGAGCATGGGAGCTGATCGCAGATCGTTCATTATCTTTGTGTGCAACCTGGAAAACCTCAGAGTCAAGACATCTTCATTACTGGGGACTCTCTAGAAGCTATTGTTTTGTTTGGGTGTCTGGAGGCAAAGACTGAAGGTTTGGCAAAGGGAGTAGTCAGGGCTGGAGTAGATACTAAAAATGCTTTTCAGATTAACATCAGCAATCTTTTACACTTATCTGGGTACAGACATTTCCTTGGTCTCACCCTTGCCCTGCTGTAGTCCTGTGCACAGAATTCTAGTCTGTTATTCATAAAAAGGATGTAGAACCAAGATGATTCTTTCTTGCTGGGGACTGCCCTGTGAATGTAGAATGTTCAGCAGCATCTCTGGCCTCTACCCACCAATGCCAGTAACATTCCTCCATATTGTGACAACCCAAAATGTCTTTAGACCTTGTCAAATGTCTCTTGGGACAGGGGTTAAGGGAGCTTGAGTTGTCAAGAATGAAGCTTGGCAGGTCTGCCTTGGGCAAGTGTTTATATGAAGGTGTCATTCACTGAGATGAGAAACACTAGGACAAGACCAGATCTAGGGGGACATCTTGAGTTTTGTCAGGGTCTCGCTCTGTTGCCTAGGTTGGAGTGTGCAGTGGTACAATCACAGGTCACCTCAACCTCAACCTTCTGGGCTCAGGTGATCCTCCCATTTTGGCCTCCAGAGTAGCTGGGACTACAGGGGCATGCAACCATGTCCAGCTAATTTTTTGATTTTTTTTGTAGAGACAAGGTCTCACTGTGTTGCCTAGGCTGGTCTCGAACTCCTGGGCTCAAGTGATCCTCTTGCCTTGGTCTCTCAAAATGCTGAGAATGTAGGCATGAGCCATCAGGCCTGGCTGGAGTGCCTCTGAGTCCAGAGACATAAATTCAGATGAATAAGTGGTCACTGAAGCTTTGAAGGTGGATGAGACTGCCGAGGGAAAGAGGGTAGAGTGAGTAGAGGAGAAGACCAAGGACCATGCCATGAGGAATTCTAACTTGCAATTCTGAGCTTGCAAAGAAGGCAGGCAGGAGTGGCTAGAGGTAGGACAAAAGCCAGGATGTGGTGGATGGCAAAGAAGAAGAGAGGTGCAAAAACAGGAGAGTGATCAGCATTAGAGAACACTGCTGAGAGCTCCAGAAGGTACCTGAGACGTGCTAGCTGTGTCTACCAACATGAGGTCAGGGTTTTCCAAACCTTTTTAACACTTTCTCAGGCCCCTCTGTTAAGAAACTGGGAAGGCTCAGGCAGGCGTGTGTGGACATAAGTCAAGGCTGAAGTCATTCCTTCACGCACTCATCCAGGTATCACATCACATGTGTGTGACATGTCTACTGAGGCGCCAGGCCTGTGTGCTAAGAAATAGGTTTTTGTTTTCTAATAGAGGATTCTGAATCCAGAAATCCAGATGACCTTCTATTTTTAGAATTTTTTTTGTTGTTGAAAATGTAAAATTGACCATCACATTGATCCAGAAATGATTCTTCCAAGCCTCAGTCCACAATTTTGCTAAGATTCATGGTAAGGGTAACTTCACTGCTTTTAATTCCTGCAGTCCTAGTAGAAATCTATCCTGGGGAGCTGGGCCTTGTGGGGTGGGGATGAGGGACACAATTGTCAGTAGAAACATGCGCCCCCTAAGGGAAGAAGATGTAACTGGTTGTCTAGAACTGGACATCCCCATTCATTTGGACTCTACCTTTACAAATGTATGATTACTCCAGATCCAGGAGGAGCTGAAGGTCATCCTCTTTGGTTAATTATGGAAAAGTGACTTTTTAAGCAGATGCTAATGTAAGAAGATTGAAATGGAAAAAGGCTTCACCTGTTCAAAGGAGGAAGGGCCTTCAAGTGCATTTGAAAATCCACAGTGGGTATGTTATTTAGCATGCTTTTGGAATTCAGGTCAAATTACAGCATTGAGAGAAACTTTGGTGTGTTTCTCTCAAACACTTTCTTTAATTGAGATTTTTCTTTTTTTTTGAGTTGGAGTCTCACTGTTGCCCAGACTGGAGTTCAGTGGCCGCTCCCGGCCACCGCAGCCTCGACTTGCTGGGCTTTGGCGACCCTTCCGCCTCAGCCTTCCAAGTAGCTGGAACTATAGGCTCACACTACCATGCCGGGCTAATTATTTTGATTTACTGTAGAGATGAGATCTCGCCTGCCCAGGTGGGTCTCGAACCCGTGGGCTCAGGCAATTCACTCACCTCAGCCTCCCAAAGGCGCGGGATTACAGGCTGAGCCACTGAGCCCGGCTTAATTGAGATTTTTCAATTTCACTCAGAAGAGTCAGTAGTTAGGGTTTGATGAGTCATTATCCAAGTCCAAGGTGCTCAAGGAATGCTGGTGTTTAGTGTCATTTGAACCATTGCCCCAGTCTTTGAACTCCTTCTACGATTGACACTTGTCTTTTCCACAGATGAAGAGTAAGAGGAGCAGGCTCCTTCAGAGTGACTACATGAACATGACCCCACGGCGACCTGGTCCCACACGCAAGCACTACCAGCCCTACGCTCCAGCACGCGACTTTGCGGCCTACCGCTCCTGACACAGACACCTATCCAGAAGCCAGCCGGCTGGCACGCACAACCTGCTCAACATCACTGCTCTGGATAGGAAAGTGCCGCCTCACCTCCAGCCGGCCACTCAGGGCCCTGCTAGGCCATTGAGTTGAGTTTTCTTGAGTGACTAGACCAAACATCACCATCATTTTGAGACTCGAGATGAAGTGAAAGAGCGTTCTTACGGCTGGCCAAGTGGGGCCATGCCATGACCCAAATTCAAACTGACCATGTATTTATTGACTTGTCTGAGACGTTAGGGCAGAAACAAACAGTGAGTGGGTTCTGTGAGCCTTGAAATCTGCTTCCAAGCTGCTGACTGAGCCTCTTTCCTTTCTCACTCACTTGCACAACTCAATCAACCAAAGTGTGATGTCCATGAACATTTTAGATGGAGAAGAAAGACTAGAAAACTATTCTTTTTGGTTAAATGGGTGTTCAGGGTGGTAGTAGGTTAGAGTAGGGGGAGGGAGAGGGAGACTTTGATATTTTAAAACCATTAAAACTGTCTCCCACTCATGAAATGAGCCATTGAGTTCCTATTTAATGCTGTTTTCCTTTTAGTTTAGAAAGCTGTAGACATTGTCTTTGAGGAATTCTGACCATATTTAGCCATTTTGACTAATGGGATCCCCTCAAAACAATGCCGAGGAAACCAACATGCTTTCCTTACTTCCTGTGATGTGACTTCAGTGTTAATGTTTGCAATATAACTTCAAAGGAATTAAGAGTTCTCTGACACTGAGGAAGAATGTGTCAGGAAATAAGGTCACTTTATATCAAAATTGTTTGTCTACTCTGAAGGGTGATTTGTCCACCAGCTCATTCCAGTCAGACCAGCAGGGGCTCTCCTGTTCCCTACGGCTCAGTGTTAGCAGTTGGTCTCTTCCTTGTCTGCATGGAGAGCTGAAATGAGATGCTGACAGAGCACCCACAGGAGGACTGGGAAACGCTGTGAAAAGGGATGCAAGCATTCATTCATGAGGATTGACTCCCAAGAAGTTTCTTCTGAAGGAGGGAGAGTAGAAGGGAATGATGACATTCTTGCCATGGGCTGAGAAGGTGGCTGGCATTGGATGGAAGTTTTCCAGAAGGGATCAGGCAAAGGGACCCCTTTCTCACAGAGACTTTATATGTGTGAAAGCTCAGAACTCTGGTTACAGCTGGCCCTGTATCTTGGAGAGCCATTGACATGGGAAAGTATTTTAGAGTGTGTCTTTTGAGAGAACGTCAAAGTTCTCAAGAGACTCCGCAAGGCCTGGCTCTGGAATGACTCTGAATATTTTTCTGCCTCCAATCTGACTCCACTGGAAAATGCCTGGGGGTCCTGAAGAATGGCTCTTCTGTGCCTTTACAGATTTGTTTAGTGCTTTGATTAATCCAAGTATTGGAGTATCCTAGGTTTTAGGGGCAGACAGTCTTGGTTCAAGTCCCATTACTAGCTGAATGGCCTCAGGCAAGCCTCTGCCCATCTAAGACTATGGTTCTACAACTATAAAATGAAGATAATGATAACAAATGTCTGTTCCTACACTATAATCTTTGTGAGGGTGTGGCCCAGTATGTCTTTGTCTCTGCTTGTCCCTGACATTTAGCACCATGTCTGACATATTATGTTAGCTATTATTATTATTATAGTCATATAAAAATTAAACTCGGCAATGACCTAGGAAGGGAGGGAATATTGTAACACACATTTAAACCCACTATGCAGAGATGAGGTGCTATAATATATATGAGTCCCTCTTCTACCATTTTCCTGTTTCTTGGGATATTTTGTCTTGTAATGAAATATAGGTAAACCTCCCACTTTTATGTATAGAGAGAGAGGTCTTAAAAATGTTTTTTTAATGTGGGGAAGAGGGAAGGGGTAGGAGTCTTATGATTCCAGATAGGAAATATTGTACTCTGGTTGATTTTTGAATGGGCTTCCATTCCATGAATTTAATTAATCCAAAGAAGGTCAAACTCAGCAGTACTTGGGTGATGAAGGACTGCTGAACTTATACTGGCACCTATCAACCTCTTGTGCACACCAAGTTCTTCAATTTAAGTTATCAGATTGTATTTGAAAAGGACAGAACTGGAGACTTTTTACAAAAGGCTGTGGTATATAAATAAATAAACATTTCTAAAATGGAAAAATCTGATCTATGGTAATACATGGTTTTATTTTCTAACTGGAAAAGTAGGCTTACTAAAGATGAATCACACTTGAGATGTTTCTTACTCACTTTGCACAGAACCAAAGTAGAAATGTTATACAGGGAAGTCCATTTTCACTATTAGTATGAATCAAGAAATGGCTGAAAAACAGTGACTGGAGCAATGCTTTCATAGTTTCAGTCTGGTAATTGTGAAGAAAACAATGCCATTTGCTGCTATGGTTGTAAGTGTCTTATCATTAATGGTATTCTTGTAATTTTTGATTGTCAGCTCACCTATTTTGGACTGAACATGTCAATTTAAAAAGACCAAGTGAACATTATGTTCTCTGTATTCGGTGATAAAACTGCTAAACTATCATATGCCTGTTTTGAATTAGTACCCAATTTTTGAAATTTTATCTATTATTATTATTATTTTTAATAGAAACAAGGTCTTGCTATGTTGCCCAAACTGGTCTTGAACTTGTGGGCTCAAGAAATCTTCCTGCTTCAGCCTCACAAAGCTGGGATTACAGGCATGAGCCACAGTGCCTGGCCTGAATTTGTGCTTTAATATTGCTTTTCAATATTAAGAAAGATATGCTTTCAGAGTAGACATGCTTCACTTTGGCAATGAATCTGGAGAAAACGTGCTATTTAAAAGAGGTAAAGGATAAATCCTTTTATAAATCTTCAGTTTAGCCTTTAAAAAAAAATTAGACTTTCAAATAACTAGTTTCATTTCTAGCAAGGTACATTTCTGGTTTGTTTGCTTGGCGTTAGTCTGTTTCTCATTGGACCAATGGTTCCCTTCTCTCAGATGTTGGGCTGATCTTATCTGTGCATTCTATGTGATGTGAATGCTTCAAAATTTGAGAGAAGTCAAGCTTCAGCCTCGACTCCATCCATTCCTTAGGTGAGCCAACGAAACCAGTCCTCATGGTGATTTTAATGAGGTGGTGATTTTAATGGGAGTGGTGATGGTCACACAGCCTTTTGTACTATACCAGGCTAGGATGGGAACTCTAACAGGACTATAACCGAGCCTAAGGTGTTAGATTCAACTCCATGCTGGAGATTGGAGATGGTATCAGTGAACCCAGAAACACAATTATGACTGCCATATACCTGTTACTGACCTAGGTCAAACGCAGTGGCATGGATTCTTTCAAGACCTGGGGTGAGTGAGTCTGTGCTATCTGCAAGGCCATTTAAGGCTCAGTAAAACTCTCTCTCTTTTATAATTTTATACATGTTCCTCCTCAAACATCACAGCACGTCCCTATTGCAGGGCCTTTACAGATACTATTTTCTCTGTTTGAAATCTTTCCTAGATATCCATCTGGCTTGATCCTTTAGGGCCCTGCTCAAGTGTGAACCTCTTCCCTAGTTAAATTCCCCCATACCCTGTCTGCTTTCTCTGCTTATTTTTCTCCCGAGCATGTTACATCTCTTATACTAGATGTTTTGCTGATTTATTTGTTTATTGCTTGGTTCTCCAGACTAAAATGTAAGCTCCATGAGGGAAAGAACTTCATCTGTTTTGTTTATTGCTGTATGCCTAATGCCTAGAACAGTGCCTGGCATACAATAAACATTTATTGATGGAGTGAGTGAATTTCACATGGCCACATGAATTAATGGTCAGTCTAAACATTCTAATCACACTTTGAGTAGGAGAGAGTTTATTGTCTTTTCTACTTTTCTGTAAATAAGTTCAAAAATTCATCTTATTAGAAAAACAGGAGGAAAAAATATGCACAGTCAAATCTGGCAAAAGGGAATCTGATGGATATAAGTTCATTTACAATTTGGAAATTTTTGTGCAGTGAGGAAAACCAATACTGTTAGAAAGAATCATCCTAAAACATCATGCTAAATAAGCCACTTCATTTTCCACTGAAGTCCCTAATTCCCTCTTCATGGTGTATGGTCTATGATTTAAACATATCTTTAGCTCAAGACTTCTGAAAAGGTTGCCCTTGTAGTTAAAATCTCATCCTACTATTGACCTGCTGCTTGCTTTTTTCTGTGGGGTGATTTTTACCCCCAACAAACTCTGTGCATGCCTTGCCTGGCTCTGATTCAAAAAGAGCTTAAAAACGGGAATGCTAGGGATAGAAAATGTCAGCTTCTTCACCTGTCAAGCTCATGTCGTAGCTGGACATTCTAATATCTTACAATAGTTTAAAAATAAAACAACAACAGACAACAAAACTTATGGCATTCAGAGCAAGTTGAGAATCAAGTTAGACACACACACACACACACACACACACACACACACCCCTTTCATCTTGTGGGAAGGGGATGACTCTTGAACAACAGACACAAGAGTTAGCAGCTTCTGTTTCCTTCATTGTAAATATTACATTGAAGGTACCTGGAGTTCATTGGATAGGTGTGTAATGAGTTCATCTCCAAACCGACTCTTTTCTTTGTTGAAATGGAGCTCATTAAACTTAAGAAAGTAACTAAAACTTGAAAAAGATGAGCTTACATGTTTCTCACTACTCCAAGAAGGAATGAACTCAGCTGGTTACTCCTGGATGGTTCAATAGGACCAAATTGGAAAGGGACAAGATTGGTTTTTAAAAAAAAAACAGCCGTAAGTGAATCTGCTCAGTAAGCATTCTTTTGCTGTGCTAATAAAAATAGTGTAACCTCATTCTATAAAAAGGTTCTAGTACCTTGAAACTCAAGTTTAAGACAAAATAAAAAGCAGATTTTTCCCAGTTGACCTCCCATCACATTCCAGTATGGATATTGTGATTGTCCACGACCCCGAGCTCACTTTTTCCCTCCAGTCTGATAAAGCAGATTGATTTGTTTTCAGATAGTATCCTTTCTCCTCTCTCATCTTGTCTGGAACAGAAATAATGAATGGGTAAGAAAAATTAGGGAAACTTCTGGATTCACTGTAATGGAGCCTGACTACCACACTGAGCAGCAACAAATGAGATGGTCTAGAAACCAGACCAACACAATGTTTCATAACTTTACCTTTCTAGTGTCTATTTGTGTTTTCTTAATGGAGGCCTAACTTGACTTTTGGCAGCAGTGCTCAGAAGGAAGACCTCTTGGCCTTCTCTGAATTGGCATCCCCAAGAATCATGCGCCTTCCCTTTGAGGATTTCCAGGCTGCCAGTGCTTAGAAACCCAGGCCACTGTCCAGCACAGAATATGGCAGTTTCCCAGTGGTGGGGTCTCATCCTGTCACCCAGACTGGAGTGCATTGTGATCATGGCTCACAGCAGCCTCAACCTCCCGGACTCAGATGATCCTTCTGCCTCAACCTCCCAAGTAGCTGGGACTACAGGCATATGCCACCACACCTGGTTAGTTTTTAAAATTTTTTTCTGTAGAAACAAGGTCTTGCTAAGTTGCCCAGGCTGGTCTTAAACTCCTGGTTTCAAGCAATCCTCTCGCCTTGGCCTCCCAAAGTGCTGGGATTATAGGCATGAACCACTGTGACTGGCTTGGGCCCAAAACGTAAAAACCACTTGGGATGAAATGTGGGTGACAGAAGAACAGATCAGCTTTTTCAAGTTGACCTCATTCTTGGTGCAATGCTTATCCTGTTTCCTTATTCTGTCTGCCTGTGTAGACTCTGTGAAAGGTTCTTGAGTCCTGGGAACTTGAGGGGACAAAAAACTGAAGAAAGGTGAATAGATTTCAGTGTAGAAGTGGACAGGATTCTGCTCACACTTCATCATGCAGTGCTGTCTCAGTGATAGACTCAAACACTTCTCTGACTCTAGAGCACAAGCTGTGAGCTGAATGGAAATATCAGTTGAGACAGAAGAGCAGCAAACAGCTTTGTTTTCCTATAGTTGTGGTTTTACATGGTGATGATGACACACGGAGACGAAAATGTGCAGCATGAACTCCAGTTGTTATCTGAGTGAGCATCTCTGCCAACGCTGAAGGATATGTGTGGGTGTCACCTGCAAGCAGAAAGAGAGAGAGAGAGAGAGAGAGAGAGAGAGAGAGAGAGAGAGAGAGAGAGAGAGAGAGAGAGAGAGAAAACGAGGCCCTGTTTCGGTAAGAAGAGCCAGTTCATCAAAGATCAACAGCAACAAGTGGTGTTTTTTATTTCATGAACTTTATGCTTGATTTCCTTTCCCTTGCTTATCTCCATGTCTGAATTTAGTCTCTGAGCCAAATCATATTTGCACCTGGTGACTGAGGAAGGGGGTGGGAAAGGTGAGCTTGGATGGGCATCAGGGATGTTACTGTTGTCATCTGGTCATCTCTGCAGTCTCTTGGGCACATGCTTAGCTTCCCAAGTGAGGGTTTTTGCTAGCTTTTGGGAACCTGTAACATATGGCACAGGGCAGGCAGACCTGAGGTTGTTAGTGATGAGACCCTCTTTCCCTCCCAAGCCTGTACAGCGCTGGTTTCCCTTGCTTTGTTTCTCAGTTCTTTCTTCCTCTTCATTATTCGATGACTAGTTCATGGGCCACCCAGCTCTAAGAAGTGGGCCAGGCATGGGGATGTGGCACTGGCAGCACAGACATTCTTATCTCAGCATATACCAGCTGTAGAGTGTGCACTTTGTATATGCCTTTATTTTATTTTATTTTTTGCTTTTCCTGCTCACTGTTCCCTGCTCCTCAGGGTAACCTCTTAGTCTTGACTGTGGAACTTAGATCTTAATGGACACCCTTTGTCTTGCTGGCTTGCCTGAAATTTATTTCTTTGGGATGTTATTTAACATCTCTAACTCTTTTCATGTCTTAGACCAGGAATGACAATTTTTTTCTGTTAAGGGCCAAAGAGTAAACATTTTAGGCTTTGGACTACACAGTCTCCTATAGTTAATCAATTTTGCCATTGTAGTGTGAGAGCAGTTATAGGTTTTATAGACAGCATATAAACAAAATAAGCATGTCTATATTCCAATAAGCCTTTATTTATGGTATTTATATCTGAAGTTTATATAATTTTCATGTCATGCAGTTTTACTATTCCTTGGGTTTTTGTTCCAACCATTTATACAGATAAAATCCATTTTGAGCTCATAGGCTGTAGCAGGGCAGGTGATGGGCTGGATTTGGTCTGTATGTGGCAGTTCTCTGACCCTTGACTCAGATCTAAGTCACAATTTTAGCTGCAAGCTTGTATCTGAGTTCTAATCACCAACTCCATTTTTAGGGTGGAAGGAGTCTGTTTGGATGTGTGTAAAAGCTTCTTGGGAGTGCTAGTGTCATATATCTGTTTTGAAAGAAGGACTTGGATCCAAGAAGAGAAGGAAGAAGATCCTCAATCTGAGGGAAAGTCATTGAAGTAGAAGAAATGGGAACTTATAAGTAAGGGGAATGAGAAGCTGTGTCAGGATGCTAGTGTCATCTGTAAATTATTGCCAAAAGCCTAAAAATCTCAGGAATTATGGCAACCCTTCTCTTAAGCCCTTTTGCTCTTTCTCCTCTGTTCTTGGCATCAAATTATTATAATCTCCAAGGAAACACATTTCTCTTCACAGAAGGCAGGGGGCAGAGAATGGCCCATGTCCTGTGTGATGATGAACAGGATTGGCTTCCCTGCTAATTCCTCCCCACACAGCACACCCGAATCTAGCTGGGGGTGGGTGGAGGAGAGCTCAGAAGCAGCTGTCTCACAACTAGCTTCCTACTGTCCAGTCATCTCCATTTTCAGTCTGCACTTGGCTGTCATGTCATGGGTGACCAAGAGTAACCCATCACAAATCTAGAGTAAGGCTCACAGGTAACTGGTAAAGTCAGTTGCACTCAGATCAGAAGGGCGTTGACCTGACCCTCATCATCCCTCATCCCATGCCTCATTTCCACCGATAGCTGCTGGCTACGTCCACGGTACACATCGTTCCTGGAAGCATCCCAGCACATGGGAGCATCCTGAGCCACACACCCATTCACGCCATCTGGGCCATTTAAAAATAGGGCCAAATGTAGCACTTAGTCTGATCTGTCCAGCCAGGATCAGGAAATTGCCTCTAAAAGGTCAGATGATTAAGATTATTGTGCCAGAAGTCTAGGATGTCAGTAATGAAAAAAGCTTCTGGCAGAATGAATCAATCCTGGCTCTGCACACGCCATTCCCAGGATTTTTCTTCTCCAGAATGTAGAGCTATTGTGTACATTCGTGCATTGTGTGTCCCGTACAAAGGCCCCTAGTGAAGGGGCTAGAGTGGGCTGAAATCCAAGCCCCATACCTGCTTCCTGCTAGAGAGAGTGCCCTTCTAATGCCCTCAAGTATGGGCTTACTGAGGCCCTGATGAGAAGCTTGCCTTTCTGCCACTTGGCTACTGAGCTTTAAAGAATAAGTTATATCCCCATTCTCCAAACAGGAATTTTCTAGAAGGAGCAACAGTTGAGACAAAATAAAACAAGCCAAGAAAAAAACAAACAAACACTGAATGATTCTAAGTATCACAACAATTTTTCTCCTGTCTCTTTCTTAGACTTTCTTTCCCCTCATTTCTGCTTCCTTTAATTCATTTGGTTGGTTTTTCTTGACTTACATTGAATGGGGTTCTCTTTGAAGAGTAATGTGAGAAGAAATTCTTGGTTCAGATCTCAGAGGAAAAACAAGTAAGTTTTTGTGACCTGGAGAATACTGGGTGATATCGTTTGGATATTTGTCCCCTCCAATCTCATGTTGAAATTTGATCCTTAGTGTAGAAGGTGGGGAGTCATGGGACCCTCATGAATGACTTTATGTTCTTCTTGTGGGGGTTGAGTGAGTTCTTACTCTTAGCTCCTGATACCTGGTTGTCTGGCACCCCCGTTCTCTCTTTCTGTCTCTCTATCTCTCTCACTCACTTCTTGCCATATGATCTTCAAATGCCATTTCCCCTTCCCCTTCCATCAGGAGTGGAAGCTTCTTGAGGTCCTCACCAGAAGCAGAAGCTGACACTATGCTTCTTGTACAGCCTACAGATCTGTGAGCCAAATAAAACCCTTTTATAAATTACCCAGCCTTAGGTATTCCTTTATAACAGCACAAATGGACTAAGACACTGGGTTTGGAGTTAGTTCTTGGGATGTTTCTGAAGCCTTTCAGTTGATGCAGAGTCTACTCATATTTCCAGGTTATTAGTACATGAGGGGATCAGAGTAAATAACCTCAGGGCTGATTCTTATAATTGTCTTCATATTCCAAACTATAACTCTCCTAGAATTATCTTCCCATGATGAATACCAATGTTTTGGGTTTCCCCCATCATCACATTCCTAAGTTTTACAGATATATCATGTTGAGATTTGTCGATCAGGATTGTTTGAATAAATCTATAGTTTTCTGTAATTGTTATGTTCACTAATTTACCTAAATTATTTCTATCCCTTTCTCTTGAGAACATAATGAATTTTATCTATAAGTTTAGGCTAGAAAACTTGAAAATTAGGTGGGACTTGTAGATGTTTGTGTGAATTTAATTTGAAAGGCACCTTCACATTACAGAATGAAAAACTATTACATCCTTTTAAAGTTTTGCATTTTCCAATTAAACTTCTTGATGACATAAACTATACATTATTGAATTCTTCATAATAAATTATATCTGGCACAAGACGGGTGTTCAAATATCTTAGGTGAATGAATAAAGGGATGAATAAATGAATGATTGTGTTTCATTTGATAAATATTTGGTTTTTGACAAATTAGATAAACTAAGTATTATGAAAAGACTTAGAAAATTTACATTTTTTAATTGCTAAAATGCATTCATTATTCATAATGCATTCACTAATATGCATTTAAAGACATTTTTTAGACATTTGGAAGTAAAAACTGCTTTCCTTCTTTGGCAGCAAATAGAACTCTAATTGTGTTCAGGTATCTACCCTCCATGTGCATCTGGGGAATTCCAGGGAGTGGACAAGGATTGGTTAAAGCCAGAATAGTAGTCCTAATGTTCTCATCAATGATTGGCATGGACACATGACAAAATTCTAACCAATAACCTGAGGGGCCTCTGGGAAAGTTTCTCCTTTCCTTTAAAAAGAACTATTTAGAAATAAGCAGTTTCCCTTCTGCTGCAGAACGTTGTGCCTGCAAATAACATCTGGAACAGTCATCTTGGGACCATGAGAGGAGTTGTCCTGAGAGGAACATGCTGAGGCAGGCAGATCAGAAAGAGGGAAGACTCTGGGTTTTGAATGCATTGTTGAGTATGTAGATGTTTTTGTGTGAACTTAATTTGAAGGGACCATCACATTACAGCATAAAAAGCTATTGCATAATTTTGAAAAGTTGAGCTAACCTTATAACTATCCTTCCCTCTGCTTCCTGTCATTTGAAGCAATAAACAGCTTTATTACTTAAGCCACTTTGAGTTGGATTTTCCATTGCATGAAGATTATAGTCATCTAATTGGTACTACTTTTTCACGTTTATTGATGTGTATAAATACTCATAGATTATATTACTTGGGGATACAAAGAACTTGACTCAATAGTATCTTGTCCTATGGACATACTCAATTATTAGTCTCTGATAACCCTGAATAACTAAATATTATTACCACATTCAAAACAATATCCATGTTCACCAATACATGAAATTTGGGCCACTTGTTTCTTTGAACACCTTGACTTTGTGGAATGTTATAAGTGACAGAATAGCAGAAGGTAAGAGGACCTCCATTAAGACTTTCTCCTCTTCTTTTTCTCATATGAATTGATGAGAAGCAGCATCTTCTGAAGGAGCCTGGAGAACTGTATTTGTATTTTGAACTTAAAATGTGTACATAAAAAATGGGAGCATTGGCTGGCTTCTTGGTAGTGTGTGATACCACATACTAGTAAGCTCTTCTAGCCAAGTGGCCTCTTTCTACCCCTGTATTATCTAATGCTGTTCTGAACTCCAGGGGCCAATAGAAGAGATAGGACTTTGTAGTTGTAAAATAATATTCTTAATATGTTACATTCAAAAATTCAAAAGGAAAACCAAGCAACTTCCTCCTCCTTGTCCCCTCTCCCATAATTCTATTCTTTGGAGGTTGCCATTTAAAAAAAAATTTTTTTCTATTTACCACCACAATTTTCAAAATGTTTGCATTCCTATTTCTTGATTTGTCAAACTTAATAGTATTTGTGGACTCTTCATTCTGAAAGATGAAGAGTTTAGCTCATTGCTACCAACTCCCACCCTTTTATATTGAAAATTTTCTTTGAATGAAATCTTATCCGAAGATGAAAGTAGCTGTACTGGGCTTGGGTCTTCTGTCTTTCAGCCTCTCTTTGCTCCTGTCTATGGCACTTCAGGCAACACTAATATTCCTGGGGATGATACATTAACTTTGGAAACAGCTTCAGGATTTCCTGCCTGTGTCCTAAGAAGAGGACACAAACTGGCCACACATGTGTCCTATCTAGTGATGGGCACTGAGAAGGACAGAAGAGGTTTGACATAGTCCTGACCTCAGAAATATGCTATCTTGTTTGGGGAACTAACTGGTCATTGAGGTGGAATACACTAAGCTCCAAAGAGATTCACCATTCAAGTTCAGAGGTGAAAGATTATTGTGGTCTGGAATTTGAAATCTGGCCCTGGACTGAAATGAATATTATTATACATACAGCTTTCAAACTCGTTGGAAGTAGAATTGCCTTGAGAAGGAGTACTTGCATTTTTAATTTTTTTTTTTTTTTGAGTTGGCGTCTCACTCTGTTGCCCAGACTGGAGTGCAGTGGCCGCTCCCGGCCACCGCAGCCTCGTCCTGCTGGGCTCTGGCGATCCTTCCGCCTCAGCCTTCCGAGTAGCTGAAATTACAGGCATGTGCTACCACGCCCGGCTGATTTTTTGATTTATTGTAGAGATGAGGTCTCGCTGCCCAGGCGGATCTCGAACCCACGGGCTCAGGCAATCCACTCACCTCAGTCTCCCAAAGGCGCGGGATTACAGGCTGAGTCACCAAGCCCGGCTTGCATTTTTAATTTTTAGAAATACTCCCAATTTGCTTTACGTAGAGGTTGTAATAATTCTCATTATCACAGTGTTATCTGAACTGTTGATCTTTGCCAATTTGATCATTGAGTTGCTTTGCATTTTATTTGTTATGAATCAATCTCATCACCTTTTCATTTCTCATAAATCACTGTGTTTTTCTTTCTACTCACATTCTTTCCCCATTTTCTTCTGATCCTATTGTTGGCCTTTCAATGTAGGGCCTCTTCAAGGAAGCTAGTCCTTTGTAACTCCTTCACTTTAGAGATGAGTGGCTGTGAACATATTGTTTCATGGTTCGTGCACCAGCATTTATGAAGTACCCATTTCATGCCAGGCACTGAATTGGCACAGGAGTTAGAGATAGAGTCTGCCCTTAGGAAGCTCCCCAGCTCTGGGACATACAACACTTTTTACATGGTTTTCTGGTCTATGGTAGCTATGCAGAGGGAGTTCTTGGAGCTCAAAGGTGGGGTGCCATCTAACCTATGGGAGCAGTGGGGGAGGCTTAGAGAAATACTCATGGAGTGGGTGGAACCAGCTGAATCTTGAAGGACAACGGAGACTGGCCAAGTGACAATGGGGGGAATTACATTTCAGGTAGATATCAACATATGCAAAAACACAGGCATGGTGCCTTTGAGGAGTTCAACATGCAGATTCAGAGTGGTTGGTGAGAGGTGAAGTGTGAGGCGGTAAGACTGCTGTGGGGCTGGTGCCATATTAAGACACACATTTTATGCCAAGGGATTTGTGGTTTATCGCAAAGGCATTGGAAAGCTAATAGAAGATATATTTTAAAAATCTCCTAGCACTTTGGAAGGCAGAGGCAAGAGGATTGCTTGAGCCAACAAGTTTGAGACTAGCCTGAGTAACATGGCGAAACCTTGTCTCTACAATAAATAAATAAAACTAGCCAGGTGTGGTGGTGCATGCCTGTAGTTCCTGCTACTTGGAAGGCTGAGGCAGAAGAATTGCCTAAGCTCAGGTCGAGGCTGTGGTGGCCGTGAGCATGCCACTGCACTCCAGCCTAGGTAACAGAGTGAGACTCTGACTAAAAAATAAACTTAAAAAAAAACTGCCTTAAAATTATCATTTATAATGTATAATCAATAATCTTGCATTACAGAAAGCTACAAAACTAAGCATCTTCCTCTCCCCTCTCCCCTCCCCTATAATTCTATTTTTTGATGGTTGTCATTAAAAAAAAAGTTTCTATTTACCACCATAACTCTCAATATGTTTACATCTTTATTTATTGATTTGTCAAACTTAATAGTATTTGTGGACTGTCTACTGTGAAAGAGTAGCTCATTTCTTCTAATTTTTTGAAAGGGTTTTAAGCACAAGAGAGATCTAATTAGAGTTGCATTTTGGAAAGATGATTTTTCTAGCATGTATGGGGTGACTTGACAGCTGTTTCAGTAAGTTAAACAAGAATGTGGGTTGAAGGGATGGATTCATGTATTCATGGAAGGTTCTTAGAAGATAGAAATAGGAGGACTGGTGGCTGACTAGAAGTTAGAGGGCAGGAGAGGGTTACTCCCTGGTTCTGACTCTTGCTAAGGCAGCAGGTTATACTTATACTCTCTGAGAGAGGGATGTAGAAGAAAGTAATTTGTGTGTGGGGGTGGGGAGAAAGGCTAATCTCCCTCTGGACATATTGATTTTAATGCTTGTGGGAATCTAAGCAGAGACGTCTTACGAGGCAGCTAGACACAGAGTTGTGCCACCAGAAGGGAACAGAGGCTAAGGAGATCAATTTGTGAGTCAGCCACCAACCTATAGTTTATTCATTTTCTCATTCATTCATTCATTGAATAAATATTTATTGAATACCTTCTATGAGCTATGTGCTGGGTATGGTGAGAGAACAGACACATTTTCTTTTTCTTTTAGATTGGAAAATATAGTTTATTCAGAAAGTAGATTAGAGGGAGATAGGGGAAGGGGCCAAAGCTTAGGGAAACAAAAGCATGGCCCCAGACACATTTCTTTACCTCACGGAACTTTTAAGCTGGAGAGGAGATAGACATTAACACATAAACTCACAAATATATATGCAATTACAGATTGTGGTCAGTGCTACAAAAAAAGGATACAGGCTTATGTGACAGGATAACAGCAGGAACCAAATTTAGAGTGGGGATGGGGTGGGTGGGAAACATACAGGAAGGCAAGGCTTCTACACCCTGACCTTCCTTGAGCAGAGGAGTTAAAGGTTGTGAGCAGAGGGCATTTGGTAGTGGAAGTCCCAGTCAGGCCCAGCCCTAATCTTTGTGGTGCTTAGAATAAAGGGCAATCAATGGAGACCCACTAACATCTAGACGCCCTCAGTCAAGACAACAAAGTGTTAACAAGAATGTTTTATCCCTCTACCTTGACAAATATACCTTCATGATAACAAATAGAAAAATATATGTAAAGTGAAACTGAACATATTAATGGCAGCTGAATGTAGTTATTATCACACGTTTGCGTCTTCTGTTAATGGGCTGTGAAGTGATTGAATGAGTAATAAAATTCAGGCAGATGAAATACTCTGTTTCTTGAACTGGGTGCTACTATTCACTCTGAAAATTTGCTGAGCTGTATATGCATGATTTATGTACTTTTCTGTATTGCTATACCTTAGCAAAAAGTTTAGAAAAATTATCAGGTACTTATGCCATACAGTTTACTTTTCTTGCCTTTATTCCAGCATAAATAATGTGCTCTCATCAAGACTTTTTGTGTGATTTTGTGTATTGTTGACTATAATGTTACATTAGACAACTTGTCTTTGTTTATTGTAGTTCTTAATCTCAATTGGTTGTTATTTTGTCTCACGTGGCCAGAAAATAGTCCCTAGAGAAATTAGGTTCAGGATTATTTATAGTTGAACCTTCTCCCATGGATCCATGCAGACGGTTTTGGGTTTTGTTCTAATTTCTTTATGTTTTGTTGAGATGCCACTTTAGTTGCAGTTTTTCTTTTTTTAAAAAAATATGGTAGATGTTTCTTTTATACAGAAAACTCATTAGTTTCTTTTATACAGAAAATTCATTAACTCTAAAATAAAAATACTCTAAATTTCTTTGAAAATAAAACCTTCACATTTAGATTTGTTTATTTTTGTAACATATAGCAAGTAACGATTCATATCAAGTAACTATAGCTAGAACTAATAGAGAAGTAATTTCATTTTCTGACAAAGACTACAGTTTGCTCTTTGAGAATCTTCTATTGTTTCACTTATCTCTTGTAATGTATTTTGTATCTTGTCTAAGTTAAACCTAATTGCTTTCATAGTATTAGTTGGCATTCCCATCAGTCTCAGTCAGTTCAGACTTTCGTAACAAATTGCCATACACTTGGTGGCTTAAACAACAGAGATTTATATCTCACATTTCTGGAGGCTAGGAAGTCCAAGATTCAGCGTTTACTGAGGTCCTCCTTTCTAGTTTGCAGATGGTCATCTTTTTGCAGTACCCTTGAATGGTAGAGAGCTGAGAAAGGAGGAAAGGTGTCTTGTCTCTTCTTTTAAAGACACTGCTCCCACCATGAGACCCCCACCCTTATTACCTAATTACCTCCTGAAGGCACCACTTCCTAATACCATGCCACTGGGGGTTGGAGTTTCAACATAAGAACTTTGGGAGGACACAACAAACATGCTTTTGTTTTGTTTTGTTTTGTTTTCTTTTCTCCCCCTTCTCTTCCTCCCTTCCCCTTCCCCCTCCCTCCCTCTCTCTCTTTCTTTCTTTCCTTCTTTCTTTGAGTCTCACTCCGTCACCCAGGTTGCAATGCAGTAGCATGCTCATGCTACCCCAGGCTCGACCTGCTCAGGCAATCCTTCCACCTCAGCCTTCCAAGTAGCTGGGACTACAGGCGCATGCCATCATGCCTGGCTAATTTTTTTATTTATTGTAGAGATGAGGCCAAGTTGTGCAGGTTGGTCTTAAAACCCTGGGCTCAGGCAATCCTCTTGCCTCCACCTTCCAAAGTTCTGGGATTACAGGCGTGAACCACTGAACCCGGCCAAACATTGCTTTCATAACACCATTATACATTCAAAAATATTTGTAAGGTCAAATGTGATATGTGTTCCATCAAGATTTCTATCTTTTGACATATCCATAAAATTTTGAATATAATCTTTGCATTTTTCTAAGAAATGTCATCTCTTGCAGCATATATGAAGTCATGTCTCCTAGTGTCAAATACAATACGTGGTTTCTGTAATTTTGGTCAAAATTCTGCCTTATATGAATTTTTCCTCCCAACCATGGTAGTGCTGTTCTCATACACTTTCTTTTTGACAATTAAATAAATCATTAAAGTAAAACTAAAATTGTTTTAATTTTTGGAAAATTTATATAAGTTGTATTAACATTATATAAAAATAAAACTATTTGCAATTCTACCATTTAATGTCTACCTATTTGCCCATGGAAATGTGATAGACACTAGGATGTGTCATCTAAATCCCTGGAATGACCAAGGTCCTTGTTTCTGCAGCTGCTGGAGTGTTTGCTTCTGATGGCTCACCATCTCCAGGGGTTGTTCTCTGCTGACAAGAGCTGTCTTCTCCCTGGGGACAGCCTTTGTCTGATGGCTGGTCAACTTGGAGGTGCCTTCACTGGGACAGTTTTGAAGAGCCATCCATCCCTGCTCCAGAGCTTCTAGCAGTACTAACTGAAGCTTCTGTTTAACTGCAAATGCATCACATTTCAATTTCTCTGTCTGCCCAATCATGCTTCCCTCATGGCCCCTGAATGTTTTCTTCTATTAAAACTCTAATAAATTTCAGCTTCTTAGACTCTCCAGGGAATCTAATCTACAATAGTAAAGAATTTGTATCAATTTTCACACACGTTGCATCTAGGCTTACATAGACACAAGTTTTAGCATCATTCAAATTATGTAATATTGCAAAATGTTCCGAAATATCAAAGGAACCATTGCAAATATTGTGCTAATTTGTGAGCGCCTTGAATTGGTACCACACATTGGAACTCAAAGAGAAGCAAGAAAAAGAATGTATGGTAGTACTGGGAAGTGATACCTCATATAAAATCTATTGCATTCATGTGTCTAACATGGGTCTGAGAAATGTCTGGCTCTTCACATGAAAATGGAAGTTTTGGAATGTCACATAGTTTCAATCACTGGCAAAGTTTCATGAATTTTGGTCCATATATTTTTTCATATAGGGTTTATTTGGACTTGTTCATATTATATATCCGAGCCACCACCAAATTCAATTATTTGTAACCTTTTGATGAAACATGGACTCTTTTGGGAATCTTTTAAAAGCCATAAAACTTCTTCCCCCAAAAAAGCACATGCACACAGACTTTTTCCTATTGCTTCATAGTGTTTGTTATAGTTCTTAGAGTTGTGAAGTATTCCTGAACAAGTCAATGCCAAGGCCACATTTTAAGAAGGAAAACTGTATGTCATTATGACATTGTGAATTTGGACATCTTAATAAATGTCAAGGGATATACTTCTGGTTGCTCTAGGAATATGTATTTTTTATTCCATCCTCATGTTGAATCAATTTATAGGAAGATACACAAGTCGAACATCATTTCTGTTCCAACAAAAAGAAAATCCAGTTAGTTGCTATGTATTTCAGGTATTACGTGTTTGACATACTATTGACAAGATACTTGGATATTATGTTTGGCTGTGAAGTTTTTTTCAGTCTTGAAAGCCTTCTGGATAGAAGAGAGGTAGATGAGTTTCATTTTATGGGGCCCAGAGGTATAGAATGAGGACCAGTGACTTGAAATCCCAGAAGAACCAGTTTAAGGTTGTGGAAGTCCTCCTCTCTCTTTCACTCCAAAATGGCAAGATGGGTATGTTGAAGGCAAGAATGAAGTGCTTTGGTTGGGCTCAGAAGTAGTGATCTGTTAAAAATATGGAACCAGGGTGTAATTGTCCTCAAATTTCCCATCCCAGGTCAAAGTGTTAGGGAGAAAGCCTTGGTCTTAGGATAAGGCACATGATTCCCAAAGGGTATTCCCCCATCTAACCTCAGAGACCTGGTAGACTACTCATTTCTTGTAAGAGAGATGCAGACTTCTCCTTAACTCTATTTCTAAACTTCTTAAGAGAATAGCATGGAAGAAATGATGCTTTAATTCACACAGGAAGACAGTAGAGCTTGCACTTTCTTCTTCCATAACATGATGGAGTAATTATCCTTGTCAAGTTATTAGACTCTAATTGATATCAGAGTTGATTACATGCCTTGGATGTCTCTTATGTAGTACTCCAAATCATCTCAGCCTTGCCTGTCACCCACCCCAGCCTCTTTCTCCTCGGATGGGCGGCAATCCTAACAACACTTTGTAACTCTTGGAGAGTTTTCTAAAGATGGAATGGATTGACTAGGGAAGCAATGAGTTTCTCATCATTGAAGAGGAGTTAAGGCAGCTGGTTGATCATTTATCAACCACATAGGAATTAAGTTAATAAAGATCACAGCTACCATTTATTTAATGCTAGGCACAATGTTAAGCATCTTAAATACATCACCTCAATTCTTCACAATTACCCTGTACACCATTTTCTCCATTTTTCATTTGAGGCAATTGAGACTCTGGGAGGTTAAGTAACTTGTTTAAAAAGGTCATGTGAGTAGAAAGTGACAAAGCCAGTTAGTCCTGCTTCAAAGTCTATTTTCTTTTCATGAGTACACATGTCAATTCAATTATGGGCTAGGTGCTTAAGTCAACTTGACCTTAGTTCCCTTTTAATTCAGACATTCTACAAGCCTACAAATTTTGCATCAGTGCACGATAGCAAAAGGGAATGAGATAATATTGAATGAGGTTTTCTTCCCACCTGTTTTTCTTCCTTTTGGGGGGAAAGGGAGGGGGATCTAGAAATTGAAAAGATTAACACATCATAACTCTTTCAACAAACAAGTGAGTATAGTGGTTTTCACACTCAAATCAAACCCAAGATTGTTTTCTGACTGCAGAATGTAGTCATTTACAACTTAGGTGGAGATTGTGCCTGTTTCTGCTGGTATGGAGAAAATGAGCCACGAAGGTCTGTGGGAGTGTGGGAGTCACACTGGGGGTGGTGTGGGTGATGTTTAGAAAGATAATGGCCACAGTTAGAGGTGTCCTACACCTGGGTGGCCTCTGGGCGTTTGGGAAGTATTGTAAGCACTAAATGTAGTGCAAAAGGAAAAAAAAGAAGGGCAGAGGAGTTGGCTTTGGCCCAAGGAGTTATGATCTGACTCACAGAGACCTGAAAACACTTGACAGAAGGAGAGGAAGGTGTTTGCTTGGGAGAATCTGCGTGCATACACGTAGGACAGCAAATCTGTGACTGTAAGAGTATACTGGGATAGTTGCATCTCCCAAGTAAGGACTTGAACACCACTGAGGCCATTCTCAGGCCTGAAGTGTGCTGAGTGAAAGCACTGACCATGTGCTCTGTCTTTATCCCAGCATGCTAATCGATTACCCTAACGTCCCAGATTGTACAGACTACGGGCACCTAAAACTACTATGTACCCTGAAAATATGTAACCGAGATATTAGCCTTTAAAAATTTGTAAAGAGACTTGTGATTAAGACTTCCTATTATTGTGTTATGTCACAGCTACAAATTATGGTGACTAATTGTCTTTAGGAAAGCCTCTCTACATATTGGGAAGGGAGAGATATTGCTGCAGTACAATCCATGCCTTTGTTGCTTTGGTTCTTGTTACTATTTTGTTTACTTGAGTTTCTGTACCATATTATGTAGGATGGGGTTAGTTGTATAGTTTTTGTTCTAATAAAACATTGTTTTGGAAAATTTGTTATTCTCTGCCTGTTAACAGAACCTAACATAACAAAATAAGAGAGGATATTCTAAGAATTAGACAACAGGAAGAAGAAATACAGAAATGAAAGGGGAGGGGAAGAAAGATAAAGTTTTACTTGCTAGAAATAGTATTTTGCAGAATGAAAGAGGATGGAGAAGTAAAAACATTGGGGAAACTGTACAGATATTCTTCTTAGATTGATACTGTGTGCATTAGCATATTAAAGGTTCTGAAAGTCCTGTAATTAAAAAAAAACTAATTTAACATTGTTAAGCCAATATTTTCCAACTCATTTTTATACTCTTACTTTATAAAATCTTAAATTTTTTGCATAATAATTAATTATTTCCATAAATTAATAATTTATGGAAATAGTGTTCTGCATCATGTTTTGAGAAGCGAACCCTTATTGGTTCAGCCCTTGAAGATTGCCAATACTTATCTTTTCCAGTTTGAAGCTGGGAACCAAAATAATAATAATAATTTAAAATAGTCCAGCACTTTTCAGTTTATGAAATACTATCACAGGATTTTCCTGCTGATCTTCATGACAGTGCTCTGAGGTAGACACCATTGTTCCAATTTCACAGATAAGGAAACTGAGGCATAGAAAGTTTAAGTGATTGTTATGGCAATACATAGAGAAGAGAAAGGAGTTGAACCCTAGTTTTCTGTATCTAAACTGAAAGCCCATATTGATCATGCTGTTGAAAGTGTTTTCGTGCAAATCTATGTACTTGATTGAATTGAATGTATATAACTAGCTGGGAGGGGCATGGTGGGGGGAAGAGAGAGATAGAGATAGAGAGAGAGAGAGAGAGAGAGAGAGAGGAGGTGATGTAGAGAGTCTTCCTATTCTCCTCAGGTTGGTATCCAGGACCAGGGAATTAACCTAAGGAGAACCAAAGTAATGTCAACTATCAGCAGCATAGAAGGGCAGGTTGGGCAACTTCAGAAGACCAGGTCGCAGGGTGCAGAATCTGATCATTCTTTACTGCAGTGGGCATTGGAAAAATAGTTTATCTTTACTAACTTGGATTTCATAATGACTCTATATTTATCATAACGTATTATTCAGTTAAAAGTTTTTTAAAGAAAAATCTAAACATTTTGATCATTGGAAAAAACAGAAGGCTGAAATGGGGTGTAGCCTATCCTTGTACTCCCTAGTAGGACCATAGATAAAACAAGGGCAATAAAATGTGTTATTTATCAGAAGGATTTCAAAATAGCTACAGCCAAAAGTTTTAAACAAGAATTCTTAATGGTTCTGGCATGGGAAATTTAAAATTCCACAATGATGTTCTCAAGAACGAAAGATTTAATCTTGAGTGTGTATGCGTGTGTGTGTGTGTGTGTGTGTGTGTGTGTGTGTGTATAACCACATGAAACCTGATATAGTTGGACTACAAGACCTTGATGAGTCAAGAAATAATTTTTAGATCAAGCTATTAATTCAAGGAGATATTTTTGTAGTGTGAATCTTAAAAAAGCAGCCATAAAAAGGAAAAGACTTATGAATAATGGAGGGGAGAAATTCAGGTCACACTATGCCCAGAAGCCGTTCTTTTTTCTGCCTCAAGTAAAGAGATCTCTAAAAATACATCCTTGACAGATACAGGAAAGATCTTTTTGTAGTGGTTTCTTGTAGCAATCATTTGCTGATGACATCCCAGAACATATTTCCCTGTAGGAGCTGTACATTTCTTGACTTTTCAGCATTTGCATGAATCCCTGCAGTAATTTATAGGAGCATAATGAACTACACCAATAGATGTATAGTTAAGAAAGCAGAGGGTTGAATTAGAAAGTGTGGTTTAAAATAGAACTCCTAAAGCTGGGCGAGGTGGCGCATGCCTGTAGTCTCAGCTGAGTGTATCTTTCCCCCCCCCAAAGTGTTTTTTTTGTTGTAAAATATATCATACGTAAAAAGAGCCTGGACAATATATAAAGGGGGACCCCAAAAATCTGGAATTTATTTATTAATTTAAAAGTCGTGTATTTATTCTTACTTTTTAAACTTTAATACCTTCAAAATACTCTCTGATGCAATACACCTATCGAGATGCTTTCCCCACTGCTCAAAACAGTTTTTGAACTTGTCAATTTTGATGCCTTTGAATGCTTCTGCTGTTTTTTGTTTCACCTCTTTCACATTGGCAAAACATTTTCCTTTGAAAACTTTTTTTCATTCAAGGAAACAAAAAAAAAGTTGCTTGGGGCAAGATGGGGTAAATAGGGAGGTTGGGGCACTGGGGTTGTGCCAATTTTGGTCCAAAACTGCTGAACAAAATTTCACTGCCACACGCTGTCCAGGTTAATCACCCATCATGAGATGAGCAAATACATTGAAAGAAACTCCAAAAAAAAAAAAAAAAGATTCACTGAAGCTGAATACAGCATCTCGCAATGCTAGCTGGTATACTGATGTCAATGGGCTCCTAGAACACTTACCTAGTGGGGGTGGATTGTACTACAAGGAACTTGCCCTCCAAAACATAATTCTGGGTCCCTCTTCATATACAGGGGCTGTCCCAAAATGTATGCACTTATTAAGAGATATTATCTACATATAATTTTTTGAAGTTGAATTACGGTACAATGTATAGTGTGATGTTTGCTCAACCATGCTTTCACCATTTTCTTTGACTGTCCTGCCTGTCTCATGGTGACTATAGCATTCATTTGATTAATGCCATCTTTTGAGTGAACGTCATACTTAAAATGAGTATGCATATATTTTGCATTCCTGTATGTATAATACATGTTTGTACATATATTTATATGTGTTTCAAAACAAGACAATGTGATGAAAATCTGTGTTCACCTGTCATGTAATAAGAAACAGAATAGAACTAGTAACCTGGAAAATTCCTCACGTCCCTTCCCTACTCCTTCTCCCTCTCTCCTCACCAGAGAAAAACATTGATCTGTGTTTTCATCATTTCATTGCTTTTCTTTAATTTGATCATAATGTATGTATCTTTAAGCACTAGAATTCTTAGTTTTACATGTTTTGAATCTTTGTGTAAAGAGTCATATTGTATGTTTTCTTCTGCAACTTGCTTCTTTGCTCAATATTCGATTTGAGGTATTTATCCATACTAATGCTATTCATTTTCACTGAGTTATGGTTTTTCCATTGTTTGAATATATATCATTCCAGTCTCCAATCTAAGTTGTTTTTGGAGTGGAATTGCTGTGTTATAGGCTATGTTAATTTTCAACTTTACCAGACAATGGCAAAGTTATGGTATCCATTTTCTAGTTATGGTATCAATTTTCTTTTTCACCAGCAATGTTTAGGACTACTTGAAACTATAAAATTCCTAGAAGAAAACAGAAAAAAACCTTCTTGGCATTGGTCTTGGCCAAAATTTCTTAGATATGACACAAAAAAACAGGCAACAAAAGCAAAAATGGGTGTGGGACTATCTGAAACTACAAGCTTTTGCACAACAAAAGAAATAGTCCAAGGAATGAAAAGGCAACTAACAGAATGGGAGAAAATATTTGCAAGCCATATACTTGATAAGGGGTTAATTTTCAAGATCTATAAAAAACTCCCACAACTTAATAGCCCCTCCCCCAAAAGTCCAAATAGCACAATTTAAAAATAGGCAGAAGATTTGAACAGAAGACATTCAAATTGGTAACAGGTATATAAAAAGATGCTCAACATCATTAATTATCAGGTGAATGTATATAAAAAACTACAATGAGATATCACCTTAGAATGGTCATTATAACAAAACAAAATAAAGATGGTTGGTGAGGATGTGGTGAAATTGGAATCCATCTGGGGAAACAAAAAAAAAAGTTGCTTGGGGCAAGGTTGGGTGAATAGGGAGGGTGGGGCACTGGGGTCATGCACACCGTTAGTGGGAATTTAAAGTGGTATGGCCACTATGGAAAACAGTATGGGAACGTCTCAAAAAATTAACAATAGAACTACCCTATGATCCAGCAATCCCATCTCTGGGGATATATTCAAACTACTTGAAATCAGAATCTTGAAGAGATAATAGCATCCATGTTCATTGCAGCACAATAACCAAGACATGGAATGGATTAAGAGGGTAGATCTCATTTTATATGTTCTTATCGCAAAAACAAAAACAAAGAGACACCAGAAAACTTTGGGAGGTGTTGAATGTGTGTATTATCTTGACTGCAGTGATGGTATCACAGGTATTTGCATATATACAAACTCATCAACTGGTCCACATTAAATATGTACAGTTCTTTGTATGTCAATTATATCTCAATAAAGCTGTTAAAAAAAAGATTTTTTAAATCTCCACATCACTGTCAACACCACTGTCATCACTTTTTGCTAGTCTGGTGGGTGTAAAAAGTATCGCTGTGTTTTAGTCTGTATTTTTCAGATTATAAATGAGGTTAAGTATATTTTCTTTCTTTTTTTTTTTTTGATATTTATGTTTTCTTTTCTGTGAAAGGCCTGTATCAGCCTTTCATCTCTCTGTGTGTGTGTTTTCCCTTCCTTTTTCTTATTTACTTTAAGGAGTTCTTTGTATTTTCTGGATTCCCGGTCTTTGTTATTTATATGTGTTACAAACATATCTTCCCACTTTGCGACTTACCGTTCTATGATCCTTACAGTGTCTTCTCATAAACTTGGTTAAGATTAAATTGATCTTTTCTGCTCATATAAGTCTTTCCCTCTGGGGTTTGTGTCCCATTTAAAAAATCATTCTCTAATCTGAGATAATAAATGCATTTTCTTCTATAGGTTTTTAAGTTTGCCTTTCATGTATACATCCATAATCTGTTTGAAACTGATTTTTGAATATAGTGTTAGATTGGGATACTGTTTTTTCCCCCCATATAGATCTTTTGTTCTATCATTTCACTGATGTTTAATGTCACCCACATACGGATGTGAATCTATTTATGGACTCTCCATGTTGTTTCAGTTGTTTGTCTATTTGGTTGATCTAAAACCGACTTCCCCTAATGACTATAGCTTTATAATAAATCTTGCTTTCTGACATTCTTTATCGGGTATCTTGGCTATTTGGTCTTCTATGTAAATTAACTTATTAATTTCAATAAAACATCCTTTTGGTATTTGGACTGGAATCTTGTTGAATTTAAAGCTCAATATGGGGAGAATTTATGTATATCTTTACATATTTTTCCCCATCTAAAAACACAGCATATCTCTGTGTATGTTTAGTGTTCTGAAACCACTTTAAAAAACAATAAAAATAATATATCTAGGGATAAATCTGGAAAGTATATGCAATAATTTCTAGAAGAAAATAAATAATTTTCTTGACAATATATATTTTAATATTTTGTTTCTGGTATACACTAATTTAATTGACTTTTATACATTGATCTTATACCCAACAACTTTGTCTGACCCTCTTTTTTTTTTTTGAGTTGGGGGTCTCACTCTGTCACCCAGGCTGGAGTGCAGTGGCATGAACACAACGATCATGGCTCATGGTAGCCTTGACCTCTTGGGCTCAGGTGATCCTTCCACCTCAGCATCCTGAGTAGCTGGGACTACAGGCATGTGCCACCATGCCTGGTTAATTTTTTTTATTAAATTCTTTTTAAAATTATAGTAATCTTTCTGCATATTCTCTTATGTTATATACATGATAATCACTATATAAATAGTGGCAGCTTCCTTTTATATTCCAATCCCAATGTCTTTATTTCTTTTTCCTGCTATTATGATATTGCATTGAAGAGATGAGAGTAGGTGTTCCTGTCTTGATCCTGATTTCAACATTCACCATTAAGTCTAAGATTTGCTTTAGTTGGCAGATGATCTTTATACCAGTGAAGTATGTTCACTTCTAATTCTATTTGCTAAGGATTCTTCTAAAATCACAACTGAACATTGAACAAAGGTGAATATTTTTTCCTCTTCTTTTAAAAGTGAATCTTACAGCTTTACTATTTTTAACCTGCTAATGTGGTTGTGATGGCCATGAAAACCTGTCAACCAGATCTTCTCTTACAGAGAGCTCAATTGGCTGAGGACCCTGCTGCCACCCTGTCAGATAGCACTATGTTCACACTGAGACCAATCTTCCTGTGGGCTTCTGCCAGCCTATGGCTAACTAGGGTGAAAGTATCAAGGCAGGACTACTCCTATAAGACATGGGACTCCCTGATTGGTTTGAAAACTCCATGCTTAATATGCCACTATTATGCTATTATTTATTTTATTGTTATTATCATGCCATTATTTATTATGACATATATATTAAGTTTGTTTGCTTTTATGCACAGAATAGCACTACTGGACTTTTGATGGCAGTCTCAATCTTTTAAGAGAAACACATATATGTTTTCTTATTTTAAATATGTTTTACTGATGACTCAATCCTTCAGGATACAGAGGATAAAATGAGAAGAGCCATCACTCTAACTGATCAGCAGTGAATAAATAGTTGCTGTGAAAGTTAAGCCAACACTGGGGGGAAAGTGGCTATACCCCATTTTGGAGGTCTTAAAATATTCAAGGAGGACAATATTTGGCTTATTCTAGTATATGCAAACTGATTTAGAGGGTTTTAGAGGATTTTCTCATGACTGGAGACTCCAAAAGTGGAAGATGCAAAGTGGATGATCATCTAGGAAGGGCAGGACCTTGCCAGGTTAGAAGGAGATTGCCCCTAGAAGGGTAGGACAGTGGTCTGTAGGGGCCCTGAGTAGAAGTGTCCTGCATATGCTCTCTGGTTGTGTTTGTTCAAGGTCATATCCCATGGTTCTCTAGCACAGAGTTTGCTACTAGAGAAAGGCTTATAAATATTTGTTAAATGTGTGTCTGAAACCTAGAACGTAATGACTCATGAGGAATTCCAAAGATAACAAAAAGGACTTTTGAAGAGCTTCCTACTAAGAGGAAAGGAAAGGAAAAGCCTATCACTTGGCCCAGTTGGTATATCAGTTGACACTAAGAAGACAGAATTACTAAATCCTGGTTTTGCTTTACTGTTTTCCATAATGGAAACTTATCTCCCAACCGAGATATGTAAAATTAACGTGGTGAGGAGGATTCCTCAGGCTAAGTGCTGGCGACTCTCCATCTCTTCCCTGCTCTGCATCAAGTGGGCTCCCTGCTAACAGGCTTCTTGTTGGATTCGGCCAATGGGAGGTCCTGGCAGGAAATGAAGAGCTGGACGAGAGAAAGCGTGGGGTGTTCTCCCCTGTACCCTCTCTGCTTTGGTGCCTCATTCCTTCACATCAACAGCTTTTAATGAGATAAACCGTTTTCCTGGTCAGTTCCAGTTTGCAGAGAACACAGAAACACCATTTCTTGCCCTTTGGGCTTAAGGAGCTGTGTTGGCTATTTTTTGCTCTTCTAGGACAATTTATCACCACCCTCCACCATGCTCTGTGCCCGAGACCACCTTGTATGGACTTCACCAAAGGACTCCTTTCCTCTGACTTCTAAGTGGGTTCAACCAATGAGAGGCATCAGCAGGATATCAGAGGGTGGAGAGAGTGAGACTGGAGCATTTGTTCCCCTGTCCCCCATAACTCCCATACCCCTTCGCCAACCATGCTGGATTGGCTGTGGGCTGTGGGCCTCCACTAAAGACCACACACAGCTGCCATCAAGGCTGTCTCATTCTACAATCTCCATGGGATCCAGCAATACTTTCCTGTATGTACTCATTCAAGCTCAGAGGATATTTACCTCCCCTGTGCTTACTTGCTCCAAGATCCTCAGCCATCACTTCTTCTTTATCCTAAACACTCTACAGCTTTGTAAGTGGTCCTCTCCCTCAATCACCCAGTTATCTCTTTCCTGCTGGTGCCCTGACTTAGGTATCTTTACCTAAGTAAGAGGATCAGTGTCTTGCTAGTTTCCCAACGTCTCTGGGTGATTCGCCATTCTTTTTCTATCCTACCCATGTCCCTCTGAGTAGTTCTTCTATCAAAGTGTCTTCATGTTGTCCCTCTGGGGTAAGGAGAGGCTTCTGTGTCCTGCCAGGACCTTAACTGATAGACTAAGTAAGGATACAATTAGACATTTATTTGTAGTCTTAAGAGAATTTATGTTCTTGACCACAGGCAGATTTTAACTCACAGAAGTGAAGTGACTTGCATTAGCACTCTCAAATTATTGTCCATAATTTCTTAAAAACTATAGAGGCTTTGAGGCATAATAGGGGACTGGAAGCGAACAGCTCTGTCCATTGAAGTTCCAAAGAAAGAACAAAAAGTGGTTTTCAGAAAATTCATATCCATGAAAACATAGGCTCCTAGTAAAATGGAAGAACACATTCTCAACTAGATATTTTGTGATTACTTAGAAAGAGAAGTAGTCATCACCAAGAAGTCAGCATAGTTATTCATTAAGAGAAAGGAAAAATACATTTTTCACATTTTTTACAGAATATTTGGTCTAAAGAGATAAAAAATTTTTGGTTCATAATATATTTGGATTTCAAGTAAAATTTGATGAAACATCTTGTGATATTCTAGGGAAGAAATGGGCTGGTTGAAACATATTTGGATGGATCAAGTGATAGTGTGAGTACTTGCATCCAAAAAGAACTAATTAATGATTAATTTCAACTTGGAAGCAAGTCTCCTGGGATATTTTTCATGACTTTGATTTCACCCTTTTCTTGTTTAAAAATTTTTACTGGATACTGATTTGAATGAGCACATAGAATGCATATTTATCATCCACAAATATGATAAATTGCTGGGAAAGCAGATAACATTCTGGATTACAAAATCATGATGTGAAATTACTTCAACCAGTTGGAATTTTAGACTTAAAAATGCAAGATAAAATACATTTGAGATAAGCACATGGATTGAAAGGGAAGTAACAAAGTGTCATTTTTCACAGATAGCATGTAGAACTTCCAAAAGAATCTACAGTATTTTGCCATGTGAATTTAGCGAGCCTCTGAATACAAGGCATATATACAAAAATCATTGCATTTTTATGCAAGAAACAAAAAATAAAATAAACAGATATCATTGCAACAGCATCAAAAACCACTAACTACATAGAAATAAATTTAATGAAAGACATGCAAGACTTTTACCCTAACATTATAAAATGTTATTTAGAGAAATTAAAGAACACCTAAACAAGTGGAGGAAGAGACAAGGCCGATGAGTTGAAAGACTCAATATTATAAAGAAGTGAGATCTATAAAATTAATGTATGGATTAAATAAAATTCTACTCAAAACACCACAGATTATTTTGTGGAGTTTGCCCAGATAGTTCAAAAATACATGTGGAGGCCAGGTGCAGTGGCTCATACCTGTAATCTCAACACTTAGAGAGGCCAAGGAGGGATAATCACTTGAGGCCAAGAGTTTGAGACCAGCCTGAGCAACATAGTGAGGCCTCATCTCTACAAAAAATTTTTTAAAAATTAGCTAGGTGCAGTGGGATGTACTTGTAGTCCCAGCTACTTGGGAGGCTGAGGAGGGAGGATCCCTGGAGCCCAGGAGTTTGAGGCTACAGTGAGCTATGATCATGCCTCTATAATCTAGCCTGGGTGACAGAGGGAGACCCTGTCTCAAAAAACAACAACAACAAAGCTCAAAACCATGTGGAAACACAAAGAATCAAGAATAGTAAAGGTATTTTAGAAGAACAAAGTTGGAAGATATGTATCATCATATATATCAAGGCTGATTGAAGCAGTGCAGTACTGGCAAAGAAGTGGCAAAGTGACCAAAGGATCAGAATAGAAAGTCTAGAAACAGAATCCACATATGCATGACTTATGACAAAAATAGTCATGCAAGGCAATAGAGAAAGGATGGTCTTTTCAATAAATGGTGTTGGATCAACTGCGTATCCAAAGATATCCAAATTAAAAACAAAACAAAAACAACTGTTCTTGATCCCTGCCTCACACCATACCCCAACATTTCACTCTAGATGAGCTGCCAATCTGAATGGGAACAGTCAAACAATGAAGTTTTTAAAAGAATATGTAGTAGAACAATTCCATGATTTTAGAGTAAGCAAGTATTTCTTAAACAGGACACAGAATGTGCTAATTATAAATAAGAATAGGATTCTATTAAAATTAAGAAATTTTGCTTTATCAAACACACCATTAAGAGAATGAAGAGACAGTATGTTTACATAATGGCGTATTGTCTAACAACAAGAATGAACCAACAACAGCCATCCATGACCCTGTGAATGAACTCACAAATATCAGTGGGCAAAAAGAGCACACTCTGTATGATTCTATTTATATAAAACACAACAATTATTCTGTGGTGCTAGAAGTCCAGAAAGCAGTTACTGTTGGGCAGGTGGTGGCTGACAGAGAGCATGAAGGGGTTCCTGAGGTGATAGTAATGTTCTCTTTCTTGGTAGTTATACGTGTGCATTTAGTGTGTGAAAATGTATTGAATTAATTCACTTATGACATGGCATTTTTCTGTAAGTTATATAATTCATGAATACAATGTTTAAAAATTAATAGAACTGAATATAAAATTTTGAAGTAAAGTGTAAACCAATGAATTGCACAAGTACCAGACTGGGAAGTCAGGCTAATTAATGTCAAACGCCACAACAGACAAACTCTGACATTTTAGTATTGTAACAATAAGTGTTTATTTCTCATTATGTAAAGACTGATAGGAAGTCTACCTTTACCTAGGATGTGTGCTTCAGGGTCTCTGCAGAGGAAGGAATGGAAGAGCATACCAGCTCTTAACTGCCTCAGCCCAGAAGTGACACACGTTATTTCTGCTACTGGAAGTACAAATATGGCATCAACCAAACTATGAGGGAGACTGGAAGTGGGGGAAGCAAATGGGATATTTGGTGAGCACTGACTATGCCACACTTGGCTTAATGGCAGTTGGCTTGAAAAACACCTCAGTGCTTTTAATTATCTACAAATGGAGCTCTTGCCACCTGTGTATGTGCAATGTGGTCACTAAGAACAAGGTGGCTTTGGAAAGCACCAATGCAAATATGGTGTTCAGAAAAAAACAACTACAATAAAAGAAGGAAGTAGTTTCCTAGTTTCATTTCATCAGGCTCAGGTCACATTTGAAAAATCGTGTGTTCAGTTCTGGATATCATCTTTAAGAGTGCCATTGACAGGCTGGTGTATGTCCAGAGAAGGATAACTATGAAGATATTTTAGCCATGATAGGCTAGGGCATGTTGTAGTAGTACATACACCCTTGAGTCTTCATGGCTTACTACAACAAAGGAGTATTTCTTACTCATGTCACAGTGTGACGGGTTTGACAGTCACCTATGTGGTGACACAGGGATCCCAGCTCTTCCATCGTGTGGCTTCCATGCCTTCTAGTGTCTCTTTGGAGATGCTTATATGGACATTCTAGTCTAGGATATTCCTGTATGCCCAAGAAGAAGTGGGGTTGAGAAACATCTTGCTAGCTTCACCACAGATGGTGATGGATCTAAAGTCATGAGGGATCGCTGAAGAAATTAGTTATAGTCAAACTGGAAAAATGATAGCTGAGATTCCTGAAATATTTAAAGTGTTATTGTGTGGAAGAAGAAAAATACTTATTCCAGGTAGCTTCTGAAAGCTGAACTAGGAAGAAAGAGTGATGCTATTGAGACAAATTTTAATCTGTTTATATAAGAAATAATTTGTGAACAATAGAGCTGTTCATCTCAGAAAGATTACTTTGTGAGTACAAATGAATCACGATTTATTAAGTGTTTACTATGTGCTAATTTCTTAAATCAGTTAGCTGTAACAACTACTCTCGAAACAGTACTATTAATAGCCATACTTTGCAGATGAGAAAACAAGGCTTAGAGAGATGATATAACTTGTCTAATGACACACAGATTAGTAAGGGGTAAGGGTGGGATTTCAATCCTGATCTTTCTGAACTCAGAGTGTGTGCAGTATTGCCCATAGGAATTTTATTAAGAGGTAATATGGATCACTGTTCAGCAGGGATATTTCAAAGAGGATTTCTTTGTTGTGACTTAATTGGACTGAGATGAAAGCTGTTTCATGACAGGCACGTGTACAGAAATTTCTAGGTGCTCACTTTGACAGCACACGTTTGGAACAATACAGAGATTAGTGTGGCCCCGCGGGAGGATGACTTGAAAATTTGTGAAGCGCTCCATATTTGTACCCCTTGAGCCTGTAAAAAAATCAAATAAAATAATTAGATAATAAAATAGAAACTTCTGGGAACATTGAGAGGCTGTGTTAAGTATCTTGTGCTTTTGTGTTGGAGGGTGCTGAAGAGAGTGGAGGATCACTACAGGGAAGCAGAGTCATTGCTGTTCCAACCAAAGCGGTGTGGCTGCAGTGAGTGATAGTTAATCACCAGGAGGTCTGGGGGATGAAGATGCCCACGGTGCTATTTCCTACGCGGGCTTGGGGGTGGTGGTTTACCTACTAACAAGGCAAATCTAGGCGCAGCTGCCCCCAGGGACACTGCTGGGCTTTAGTTGGATGCTCAACATCTCCCCCTACAGGGCTCAGAGACACAAATCCTCTGCAGTTGTGTCTAGTTCACACTCAGACACATTGAAGCAGGCGCTGACAGCCTTAGTAATTCTGGCAGGTAGCCATGGAGATGCAGCTGTGGCTTCAGAAACTTACAGCCTGCAAAGAGGGGGTGGATTCTGAACTCATGGGCTGTCACTGGCTTGCGTTTGTAAAGGTAGGTGTGCAAAACAAACACAACTGGACCCAAGTATCCAAACCAATGATCAGCCTCATTGGACAGAAAACGGTTCGACTCATCCTGCATACTAGAACAAGCAAGTTTTTAATCTTGATTCAGAGGGCCATTCAGGAGTTGCTGCATGCCAACAATTCAACACTGCCAAAAAACATACACTCTAGTTGATAAACATTTATACACTGACTAGAGTGGTTTAGAGGTCACCACAGACCACAACAATTACAATATATCATTTACATGTAAAACAAAACAGAGTACACCTAAAAGGAGGAGAAAGAGTAACTATATCTAGAGCACAGAGTCAAACAGATTGCTACACTTGGGAAAGAAAATTGCTGCAAGATTTTCAGTTGCTAAAGCTGTAAGATAAATTATATATTTTTCATTTTCTGACAACAAGAAGAAAAAAATTCATCAGCAGAGAGATTTTTTCCCCCCTGCAAGTAAATTTAATCACAAGTGAATGCTGTGGGTTCTTGTATAAAATTTATAACAGCGATGTCATTTTTGCAACAGACTCTGTTGACAGGAGGTCTGAGTTGACAGAGGTACAGAACTGTGATACTCTGTATTGGGGATCCTTGAATTGTAGTGAGTTACCTTGGGAACTTGATAAAAAGGTGGATTCTTAGGCCCCTTTCCCAGAGCTTTGCCTTCAGTGGGTCTGGAGAAGGGTCCAGACATCTGCATCTTTAAGCCTCACCCAGATGCCAAGTATTTGAGATGCAGGCGGTCTGTGATCAACTTTGAGAAACTCAGATGCAATGCTATATGTGGGCTATGGGCAGATGCTAGACCAAGATCTTCCTGCAGTGGGTGGGAAACTGGCTGGGGGTATTTTCCAGCCTCTGTGGAGTGGAAGCTTCTGGAAGGGAGGCCTCAAGGTCTAAAGCAGGTAGGAATGGAGCTAGATGCTTTGTGTAGACTGACTCACTTAAAGAACCAAGGAGCCACAGGCTATGTTTCTCCTCATGACACATTAGATTGCAAGTCTGTGTAAAGTATCTGTCATGAATTGCTAAGAGCCAAAAGCCCATTATATCATGCTCTTACAGAATTACATAAGCACGGCAGCACGTTCAGAGTCTCAGGAATATTAAGTGTACACTTAAATGGCCCCATTTTTCCTACTGCTCACAGTTTTGAAATAGAGTTTATGTGTCCTCATAGAAAGAATTCATGATTTGAAGTTATTTCTTCATCTGAGAAATCTAAACATGCAACTGGTTATCACAAATGAATCCTGTGGGCCTGGGGTCTGGGGGAAGAGGGACGTGGTGCACACAGAGCCTGGGTATGGAGGCTTGGGCCAAGATCAGAGAGCTCCTTCTGCTTTTCACCACAGGTTGTGCCAGTTTTGAAAACAGAAGCAAAACAAACCAGCAAAAGCCCACCTGGCTTTTTGGGTCAAGGAGAGGCTAGTGTTTTGGACTTGGTGCTGTTGGGCAGTCCCTATTTCTAATGGGGGCAGGTCAGAGGCATGGGTGACACAGGGAAAACCCACAACTACTTCTGAGAGTCTAATCCAGGGACGTTCTCCAAAAGTACACAGCATAACACTTTTGAAGGTCCACTAAGACATTTTCATGCCATGAATCTTGTTTATTTATTTTAAAAATTATTTTATTATACCAAGCCAGGTGTGGTGACTCATGCCTGTAATACCAGCACATTGGGAGGCAGAGGTAGGAGGATTGCTTGAGCCCAGGAGTTCAAGACCAGTCTGGACAACACAGTGAGACCTCAACACTATGAAAAATAAAAAATTAGCTGGGCATGGTTATGTGCCTATAGTCCCAGCTACTTGGAAGGCTGAGGTTGGAGGTTTGCTTGAACCCAGAAGTTTGAGGCTAAGGTGAGCCATGCTCATGTCACTGCAATCCAGGCTGAGAGACAGAGTGAGGTCCCGACTCACTTTTTTTTTGTTGTTGTTGTTATACCAGAACACAGGACATCTATCTTGAGACAGAGTTATGGAAAGTAACAAAAAGTGATGGAAAGTAAGAAAGAGTGTGGTCTTCTGGATTCAGCAAAAGGCTGGACAATGGCTATCTATTAGCAATACTTCCCCTATACCAGTTTGAAAAGTTAAAAATCTTATTATACATTTGTTTTGTTTTCACAACATGAAATTATTTTTTTCTCCTTCATTAAATGTCCAGTTTAACAGCTGTTTCAACTCAACACTCTTATTTTGATTATTTCGTTGTTTAACATTTGGCCCTGATAATATTATCAATTCTAGATGCCGAGAATATGTTTAAATCAACTGAAATATTTTGGTTATGTTTCATTTAGGGGACTTTTCTCTGCTTGTCTTTTAACCTCCTAAAAGCAGGCAGCCAAATGATTAGCTCATCTATTTTGGCAGAATAAAATGACTTGTGGTTTCAAATGCAAAACTTCAGAGGACTCCTAACAACGTCCCACTTATAATGCTGTTTACATCCTTGCTATAGGATGTGTGGCTCCATCCTGGGGAAGGATTTCCTTCATTGGAATCCCTAAGGGTTCTGACCGACTTCCCTCTTCCTGTGGCACTATTGGTGTTTAAAAAATAATGCCCAAGAGAAAGAGGACCGCCATCCTCCTGCTCTGTGGAAACACACACATTCTCACACAATTCCTGTTCCTGCTTCTTTGTCAGTGATGAGACGAAGAACTGAGTTTAAACACTTCATCAAAATTGCGCAGTGAGTGGCAAGAGTCTTTCAGTTGACACCAAAAGGGGCTGAATTACCAGCAAGAAACACTCAGCTGGAAGCTAGATGCCACATCATTCAACCTTCCTCTGCTGAACAAAGGAAATTATTCTGTAAAGTATGTGCGGATGCTCTTAATTTCAAGTGACATAATGCATTGGCTTAAATGGAGATTTTCAATCCGCAACTTTGCAACTTTTCCTCAGTATGGAAACCCCCAGGACAATTTAGCATACCCTGGGGTAGGTTTGAAAGAAAATAACTAAATCTTAAAGCCAAACTAGCAATTTGGATACATTTAGAGGATGATTTCTCTGGGCTGTTTCCATTTTCTATTACAACACAGAGGTTCTGCCTTTATGTCAAAAGGGAAGAACTAGAAAAAGGCTTTCTGTAGGCCATGAAACTGGTCATGCCTTGTGATTTTAAATTTGTATTGCCCACTGTAGTTCAAGTATTCAAACTTGGTATTCTCAGAAATTGTGATTTCTTTCTTTTTCAGAAAAGCAAGCATCAATATAGCTTCTAAGATCAAAGCAATTGTAGTCATTTATTTATGACTGCCAGGGTGAAGCTTTCTTCCAAAATCCTATTTCATGCAGAGCAACAAAAAGACAGATGACAACATCTCAACGTTTTCCCGTTTATTCTAAAGGTTAGTGGTAAATATATTGCTGGATAATTTATGAGCATGAATTAATTACTAAAGCGATAACCCCCAGGTTTAATAAAGGAAAAGAGAAGGTTTTTGGTGAACCAGTTATAATCACAAATGTGTCTGTCACCTTCCTCCCTTGGGCAGGAGCAGCTTGTGGAGAGGAAAGACATGTGGACTGAGGAAGTGAGAAAACAGACAAGAGAAGGTCGTTGGGACTGAGGTTACTTTTATCTTTCTGATTTAGAATCTTGGGGGAGTTTCTCTGTGTATCTCTTGTCTTTTACTTGACAGACTAAAATAAACACGAATACCAGGAAGAATTGGTTCAGATTTTTTAGTCTAGTTTCAAATGCCCTCCATATGATGATTCTCCTCTCGACTGCCCCATGGATCTGCTTGGGACCTATCAGAATTTTTACCTTCTTTAATAGGGCCCTTTTGCTCTAGCCAAGCCAATTCACTTACTGTCCATAACTAGGACTGAAATTTCTCCCTCTAGAAAGCTGTTTATGCTTGCCACCAGGAATACCTTACCCACACCACTCTGACAGTTCCCATCCTTCAAGTACAGCTCAAAATGCAAATCTTTCAAAAACCTTTGCAGGTGAAACTCACCCCACTTTGATTTTTCTGTGTCACCTCTGCTGTTATGCATGATTATTCCCACTTTGTATGCTCCTAATGAACTCTTCGAAAATGGCGACTACAATTTATTCATGTTTGTGTGCCTCATGCCAAAAAGAGTCCTTTAAGAAAGTCCATAAAATTATAGATACATAGGTTTATTTATTTTCAGTGAAAGGGTTGATCTAAAAAGCTGTCATTACTGGAAATAGAAGTATGAATCTCTTTTAAGAACACCATGTGCCCTGTTTCCTTATTGCTTTCCCACATTAAAGCATTTTTTTTTTTTTTTTTTTTTGCTTGAGGAGATAATGATAAGGAACCTCTAAGAATTTGGTAATACTTTTTAAAAAATGTGTTTTTTTGTTAATCCCAACATACATATAAATCTCTATCTATGGATTTTTTCACCCCTCGACATAATTCCTTAAACTCTTTAGGAGTTTTCTGCCCCCTGGTCGGGAAGCACTTCTTTAAAATATCAATTTTTGAGTGATTTTTGTGGAGTTGTGTAGTGCGATTTAAGACTAACTCATAACAAGACAAATACCAGACCTTAAAAGTTAATCTTTTCATCTAAAACTTAGGCTCTAGACTTCATTTCCTTCTTCATTTTTTTCCTTTCTCTGTCTCTTTCTTTTCTTTTCCTTTCCTGGGTTGGATGCATTGACCATTTAAACAATATATTAAAGCCAGTTCAATTTGTATCATACTAAAGATGGACTTGAACCTTGTAACTGATACTAATAATCACTTATACAAGGTTTATCATGTGTAAGACAAAGGCTTTACGTGCATTATCTCATTTAACCCTTGAAGGTTTAGGAAGTAAGTTCTGTTATTGTAATTACTCCTTTTCTCTTTTTATACGCTGGTCTGAATACAGATTCTCTTATCTTCATTATCCAGGACAACCTTCAGGCTGCAAGTTTAGCAGTTGCTAAAAAGCAAAAATCAATCCAGCTCTCATTTCTGTCCTAAGCAGCCAACAACAGGGGTTGAGGAAAACTTTTTCAGGCTGAAAACTACTGTCCAAAGCAGTTTTTCCTTGCAGGCTGCCTGGCAGAGGTAGGACGCAGACTGGGCCTCCTATCATTGCCAAAGCAAGGAAGGTTTCTAGGGGAAATGGAGCTCTGTGGTAAATTTCTCTCCTGGGCTGAGTGCTTTTCTATCTCTCTTCTCGTGTGTGTGTGTGTGTGTGTGTGTGTGTGTGTGTGTGTGTGTGTGTGTGTGTGTGTGTTTACTTCAGGTCCTGATCTTCTTCTTCCTTCTGTCCCCAAAGCTCACCTGGAGCTCTTTCCACAGGGGTAATTTCCAAAGTCTGGGGGCCACTGTCTGGGTTGTCTCCTAGGGGCAAACATTCTGATTTCCAAACATCTGTTCTGTTGGCCTAGGTGTCAAGGCAGCCAACTCGTCCTGGATTTACCTGCTGTTCTTTATGAGGGGATAACAATCGTTTTTTATGAATCCGAGGGCAGGTTCCTGAAGAATGTTCTTGACACCATCCTTGACTTCTTCACTGCACACACAAGAACAAGTTTCGCCGGGCTCGGTGGCTTAGCCTGTAATCCCGTGCCTTTGGGGGGCTGAGGTGAGTGGATTGCCTGAGCCCGTGGGTTCGAGACCCGCCTGGGCAGCGAGACCTCATCTCTACAATAAATCAAAAAATCAGTGGGGCGTGGTAGTGCATGCCTGTAATTCCGGCTACTCGGAAGGCTGAGGCGGAAGGATCACCGGAGCCCAGCAGGTCGAGGCTGCGGTGGCCGGGAGCGGCCACTGCACTCCAGTCTGGGCGACAGAGTGAGACTCCAACTCAAAAAAACAAAAAACAAAAAACAAAACAAAACAAAAGAACAAGTTTCATGAGGCCATTCTTTACATCACACTTTAATATCTACCTGTGACACAATGCCAAAACTCACATCAGTGAAATTAACTCTACAAGGGGCAAAACACTCAGGAAAGTTACTGATGGGTTGATTTACTTTGAGGAGACAGTTTCAGGGTACCCAGTGCAATAAAGTCTGTAACAAATATTACTTCCTGAACAGCAGTGAATTCTAGGTAATGTCCTTGGATAAATGAAGACATTTTACACTGACCATTGCCATTAAGTCTGTGAGGAACTCGAAAAATCCACTAAGTACACAGTCATACTTCTTATCCATCCCCTTCCTATTATGGAGTCCTAGTGAGCAGAGTTTCTAGATGTTCTTATAAAAAAAATTTGGATTATGCTAGCACAGAAGGGTGGATAACTGTAGAACTAGAGAAAGCATAAGCCCAGATTCATTAATTCAACCTTGACTAACTTCAACTGAAATCAGGAATGAAAAATATTTAGTAATAGGAAACGGTTGATACATGTGCTTTGGGATACAAAACACTGCATTGGCTTCTTAACATCTTGTTTTGAAAGATAAGAAAATAAGTTAGAAAATGTTCGCATACCAAGTACCATTAGATTTGGATTAATTTTTTTTTTTTTGAGTTGGAGTCTCACTCTGTCGCCCAGACTGGAGTGCAGTGGTCACTCCCGGCCACTGCAACCTCGACCTGCTGGGCTCTGGCGATCCTCCTGCCTCAGCCTTCCAAGTAGCTGGAACTACAGGTGCACACTACCACGCCTGGCTAATTTTTTGATTTATTGTAGAGATGAGATCTTGCCTGCCCAGGCGGATCTCGAACCTGCAGGCTCAGGCAATCCACTCACCTCAGCCTCCCAAAGGCACAGGATTACAGGCTGAGCCACTGAGCCCGGGTATCCCAGAGAATGTTACTACAAAATCGCTTGTCTCTCATTTCAAAATAAAATATGAGCAAAGATATAAGTAATCTGAAATGTTGAATTTTCTTACTTTTATGACCAAATTTGGCTGCCTTTCAGGAGAAGAAAGTTGGTCATTTCAGGGGTTTAGGAGCAGGAGTGTGGTGGGGCAGGTGGGGTTTAAGGGAGGGTGTGCTGAAGAACTGACATTGCTTAGAACTGGCTAAAGCCACAGCTGCTAGTGCAGCATGTCATCCTGGACTAAATTGATCTGGGTGGGGGTACAGCTAAGTTAAACTAAGCTAAGATAAACTAAGTTGATCTGGGTGAGGGTACAGGTGTCTAGCCAGTCCCAAGGCTTGGAGGAAGTTTCCGGATCCATCAGGCTTTTGGTGGGAAGCATCAGAAATCAGCCCTGGGTAACTTAAATTAAAAAGGAATTGTCAAGCAGCTCACAGAATCAACAGGAGATCTGCAGCATTAGACTTGTGGAATGTGGGAATCAAAGGAGGCTTGGCTACAGTCAACATGGCTGGAGATTCACCACCTCTCGATGCCATTAGCAATAGACTCATGACGCTGGTGCTGCCACCAGTACAATTTCTCAGCCATCCTTAGATTTTTGTGTCACCACCACAAAGGTCAAAATTTCTGATGAAAGCATCTGAAGAAACCTACCTCCTTTACCTTATCTGTCAGAGCTTAGGCAAATGTGTTGGGTCCTTTTGGCTTCCATTTCAAGATGCAGACAATGGGGAATTATTCCCCAGAGAAAAGGTGTTCAAATCGAAAGAGATTAATGTCCCTGATGGTTCCTGAACCAAGACCCTTATTGCTAGGTTTACTGGTGCCTCAACCAAGCAGGAAGCGCTTCAAGGAGGTGGGGTTGGGCCAGGTGGCTATAGTAATGTAAGATAGCTGTTTGATGGAAAGCACAGAACAACTTTAAATCTGTGTGGTGTTTCCATAATCCAGGTAAATATAAAATGTGGGACAGGGCATGCTGGGAAGGTGGTGGCTCAGCAACTCCCACCTTCCCTCCCCTTTAATCACTAGAATTCCAACTCCCAATCCCTCCTGTGCTTACCGGAAGCTGGACTGAGAGGCAGGTAGGGCCTGTAGGGCACAAACCAGAGAACTAGGCCTGAGCTTCCCTTCCCCCTACAATCCCAAAGGCAAATAAAACCCAGACAAAACCAGGGAAGGATTTGAGAGTTGCAGTTCCTGGGGATGGCTTGGCCTATGGACCTCCCTGAGTACTTGGGCCAAAGCTGATGTTGTTTAGCATGCAGAGCCTGACTTTTTGGCTTCCAGGAAACTGAAGGAGAAGGCTGGGTTCTCTTCACGTCTGATGTTTAAAGAAGCTTATGGAGAAGAGTAGTATCCTCCCAATTCTTCAGGATGGAATTGAACTTCACTTTTTCACTAGTGCAATAGGTCACAAGGTCAGAGATGGCTGTGTGCCTGTCGCTCTAAAGACTGTGACTGCTAAAGTATCTTCCAGAACAGACAAAAGAAAGTAACTGCACACCTCAGGGGCCAGTAGCCACAGACAGGACAAGTAAACAAGGTAATCAGAGCAGACCTTAGCAGAATCTGAGGAATTTACTTAAGGAAAAATTTTAAGCAAACAATAAATAAATCCAAAGAACTCAAGACAGGGGAAGATACTTAAGGGGGAAAATGGTGATATGAAAGGAATCTCGCAATATATATAGTTAAATGAAAATAGATAACCATATCCATGTAACCATATATGGTTAAATTAAAGTGTGTATAGCCTAAGAGGAAATCAGTGCAGAAAGTAGCCACAGTTAAGAAAATAGTATTTTTAAATGGTACAAAGGCTAAATAAATCTGAAAACTGGTTCTTTGTGAAAACTGATAAACAGATAAGTACCTTGAGAACTTGACTAAGAAAAAAAAGAGAAAGAGCAGAAGTATATAATATTAGGAATGGGAAGGAAAACATAACTACAGACATGTGAAAGGTTAATGGAATTATAAGATAATACCACATATAACTTAATAGCAACACATTTGAAAACTTGTAAAATGAATAATTTTCTATAATATAAATAAATATTAATAATTTTCTATATAATAATATAATTACACAAATTAACTCAAAATTAATTTAAAAATTTGACTAGACTAAATACTGTAAAGTTGTCATAAGAATCATCTGTACTTGCTAAAACCATAAATTCCTATAGCTGATGCAATGCCAGATCAAATGAATCAGAATCTTCAGGATAGGTTCCTTGTAATTTCTATATTTATCAAGAGCCCTGGTTGAGTCCAGTCATCAGTGAAGTTAGAAAATGCTGCCAAGAAAACATAGGCTGAGTGGTTGCAAAGCTACACCATTTAAGGAAAGGCTTTAGGAACTGATGATTTTATAGCTGAGTTCTATTTAGCCTCTAAATAACAAGTACCTTTGATATTATATAATTATTCTAGACCATAGAAAATAATAGAATAATTCTTATGATGTCAGCGTAATATTAATACCAAATTCAACACAGTACAAAACAAAAACTACAGACCAAACTTACTAGTGAACATAGATGAAACAATGTAATAAAATGACAGTTAGAAGACAGCAGTGCATGATAGCAAAAATACACTATCCTCATATGGAATTGATTTCAGGTTTGTAAGAATGACTTAAAAACTAGACTCTATCCACACTATTAATTTCATTTAAAAATTGAAAGTGAAAAAACATATGGTCACATAATAGATGCTGAAAAGATATTTGATAACATTGAATAGTCATTCTAGATACAAATTATACACAAAATAGAAATAAAATGAGATTATTTAAAATTTCTAAAAACTAATAGCAAATATAATTACAAATATCAATATACCTACATTTGCAATTAAAATAAGAACACATACAGGATGTCAGCCAACATTATCTTAGAGTACTAGCAAATGGAATAAGACAGGAAAATTAAAAATAAACAGTATTGGAGAAGAAGGAAAAAAAGCACAATATTTTGCTGATGAGATAATTGTATATTTAGAAAACCCAAAAGATTTTTGTAGAAGATAAAAACTGTTATAATTGTTGAGATAATTTAATAAACTAATTGAATGCAAGTAAATATGAAAAGATCAAGTTTTTCTATATTTTCAGTAAGGACTTAAAAATGGAATTAAGAGGAAAGATTCCACTTAGAAACAAAAATGTATAAAATATCTAGGAAGAAGCCGGGCCCAGTGGCTCAGCCTGTAATCTCGCGCCTTTGGGAGGCTGAGGTGAGTGGATTGCCTGAGCCCGTGGGTTCGAGACCCACCCGGGCAGCGAGACCTCATCTCTACAATAAATCAAAAAATCAGCCGGGTGTGGTAGTGCATGCCTGTAATTCTGGCTTCTTGAAAGGCTAAGGTGGAAGGATCGCCAGAACCCAGCAGGTCGAGGCTGCGGTGGCCGGGAGTGGCCACTGCACTCCAGTCTGGGCGACAGAGTGAGACTCCAACTCAAAAAAAAAAAAAAGAAAAAGAAAAAATATATCTAGGAATAAATATAATGACAGAGGAACAGGACCTCAGAAAATAACTAAAAATCTTATTGACTTACATAAAATAGGATCTGAATAAATGAAAAGACATATTTTTGAGTGCAAAATCAATTAGCATAAAATGAATATGTAAATATATTACAATTCCAAGTATAATGCCTATAAGTTTTTTAATTGTATGAAATACTTTAAAATTTATATGGAATGAATATTTGAGATCACTTCATAAAAGTATAAAAAATAGCTACTATTAATTAAGCACTGTTTTAAGCACGTTGCATACATTATAGTTCATCTTCAAATAACCCTATTGAGTGGATTTTATTTTTCTCTCTTTTTCACAGATTAGAAAATGGAAGCTTAGAGATGTTACTACTTTGAAATATCATATAGCTACTACATGTAGAGTTGTGATTTGAACCCAGGTAATTCTGATTCCAAAGTCACTATGCTTAACCATTGCACAGAGGTCTTATTTCCAGACACTAGAACATATTATAATTCCAGAAGTCAAATCAATATGATTTTGGCATAGGAATAAACAAATAGATTAATGAAACAGAATAGACTATATATGACAAAAATGATAATTTAATGAGAAAGGACAATTTATTTAATAAAAGAAACCAAAGCCACTAATTATCTATCTGGAAGAAAATAAGTCTTTATCACATGCTGCATAACAAATTGAAGATAAATTAAAATTATAAATGTAAGAAGATTAAAGAGCAATAAAATATTAGGAAAAAATCTAGGAGGAAAAAAATTCTGTATAACTTGGAGATGAGGGGATACCTTAACTAGACAGGCAACATAAGAGCTATAAAAGACAGAGATATTTTAGTATATATGCTGTTAAAGTGACCACAAGACAAATATTTGACAGCACACACACACAAAGAAACATCTTTGAGAGGCAAATGATACTATAAATGACAGAGTTGGAAAAATATTTGTAATTCAAATGACTGATATCTACAACTCACAGGAAAAAAATGAGCAAAGGATATGAGTAAATAGTTCTTAATAGAGAAAATGAAACTTGTCAATAAAATATGAGAAGAATTAAGAAGATTCTCAAACTAGCAAGGAGGAAGTGCAGATTAAAGTGGAACCAAGAGCTCTCTCTTTTGAACTGTTGTTAAGTGTGAGGGATATGGAAACACCTACAGTTGACAGACACACAGGGAAAGCAAATTCTTACACATTGATGTAAGTTCTTATGGCCTTTGAAGAAAGCCAATCTGGTTATATCTTTTAAAACTAAAAATATATACTTTTTTTGACCCAGCAATTCCATTCTGGAGAACCTATCTCAAAGAAATAAAAGAGCAAAGTCAGGCACCATGGCTCTTACCTGTAATCCCAGCATTTAGGGATAATTGCTTGAGCCCAGGAGTTTGAGACCAGCCTGGGCAACACAGTGAGACCTTGTCTCTACATAAAAGGAAAAATTTAGCTGGGCATCGTACTTGCAGTCCCATCTACTTGGGAGGTTGAGGCATGAGGATTGCCTGAATTCAGGAGGTTGAGGCTGAGGTAAGCCATGAACTTGCCACTGCATTCCAGCCTGGGTGACAGAGAGAGACTCTGACTCAGAAAATGAAATAAAAGGAGCAGTAGGTAAGAATATGAGTATAAGAGATTTAGTTTAGCATTGGTATAATGATAAGAAACTGGAAACTAAGTCAGTGCCTAAAGATAAGGAAAGAATAAACAAATTAGAGTATATTCACATCCTGAAATAGCACAAGATCATTAAGAATGAAATCAATGGATTTACAGGGATTGCTACAAAGTATTATTGAAGAAGGAAAATAAGATACAGAGATGTGCAGATCATGACCTTATTTTTGTAAAGCTAACAATGCTCCAAATTCCACTACTTATCTGACAATTTATGAATATCTATGCGTATGCATAAAAATGCTCGTGTGTGATTATATGTATGGAAAGCACAATGGTGTGCACACATGGGTTGTAAACAGGAGGTGTAAGTGGGAGAGTAGCTCAGGGTGAGAGAAGTGGAGATAGAAGTGGGAGATAGAGGTACATGAAAAAAAGACAAGCTGTTTTAGCTATAAAAAGGAACAAAAGCGTGTCCTTTGTAACAATATGGATGCCGCTAAAGACTGTCATCCTAGTGAATTATCACAAAAACAGAAAACTTAATACCACATGTTCACCCTAATAGGTGGAAGCTAAACACTGAATACACACAGTACAAGAATGGGAAAAACAGACACTGGAGACTCCTAAAGGGGGAAGGGAGTGGGGGAGATAGAGACCTGTTGAGTATCATGCCCACCACCTGGGTGATGGACTTTATAGAAGTCCAAACCTCACCATCACACAATATGAGGAGGGAACCCTCCCAAACCCGGAATTATCTTTTGGAGGGTGGGTCCCTTGTAGTACAGGCTGCCCTCACTAGGTAAGTGTTCTAGGAACCCCTCGGCATCACTGTACCAGCTAGTGCTGTTGTGAGAGGCTCCGTTTGGCTTCAGTAAAATTTTTTTCTTAGGAGATTCTTTCAACACGTTTGCCCCTTTCATGATGGGTGACTTATGAGTGCACCTGCCCATACTGTGAAGAGTGTTCAGGAGTTTTTGACCAAAAAATGGCATGACCTCCATGCCCTATCCTTCCTAGTTACCGATCTTGCCCTCAGCACCTATTTTTTGGTTTCCTTGAGGAAAAAAGCCCTTAAAGAGAAATATCTTGCCGATGTGGAAGAGGTCAAGTCAAAAAAATGGCAAAAGCACTAAAAGGCATCAAAATTGAGGTGTTCAAAAACTGTTTTGAGCAGCGGAAAAAGCATCTCGATAGATGTATTGCGTCAAACTTAGAGTACTTGGAAAGTGACTGAAGTTTAAACATGTAAGAATAAATACACCATTTTGTATGAATAAATTCCGGGTTTTGGGGGGTTCTTCCTCATATTCCTATGTAATCAACCTGTACATGGACCCCCTGAATCCAAAAAAAGAAAAATAAAGGGTTATTTAAAAAGGGTCCAACATGTAAAAAATAATCTTATTTTTATAAAAGGAAGTATGTGTGTGTATATTTATGTACAAATACATTTTTAAACAAATTAAATTAAGCAAATAAATACTTTCAAGTGAATACTCAATACCGTGTGATTTCATCTGGAGGTATCTGAGGAAACATTTCCAGTATCTATCTTTACGTGTGACTGTATAGGAATCACGAACCAGGAAAGAGGAGCAAGGAGGAAGGATGTTCACTGGGTGGGTAGGATGGTCACTGTGGGGGGTGGAAGTGCGGGACCCCCACAGAGGACATATTTAGCCTTGCCTTTATATGTTTTTGAACTGTATTGTCTCACTTGTTTTAAGAAGCATGGAAGACTGCCAGTTTGGTCCTTGGTGGGCTTAAGAATCGGAAGAGCCCTCAGCAGTACCTTCCGTTTTGTACTCAAGACAGCCTGCTCAAGCAGTTGAGCATTAAATAGTCAAATCCCAAACTATTAGGGAGGAAACAAAAGATGGCTTTTCACCAAAGCTGTTCAAGTTGACAATATTTAGTAGTCAGGGGGACCACAAAGCAAGGGTAGGAGAGCTTATTCATTTGGGTGAAGAATTTTATATCCATATCTCCACATCTTAAGGAAATGAATCTCAATTTTGAAAATACTTTGCATTAAATGCTTTCAAGAAGATCTACTTAGCTATTCTGAGAATGTTGGACACACAGATTGCACCCCAAATAATAATCACACATTAAGTATTACTTTTGTGCTGTCATTGAAAATGATGCTTAAAATGACCATAGGATAGACAACCCCCTTTTCCATAAGACAACCCCCTTTTCCATAAGAAAAGCCCTCTTAACCAAGAGAAAAAAAGAATGACAGGCATGAAAATATCCCCTCAACTTCTGAAAAAAGACTACTGCATAGAAAGAAGGCAGAAAGAAAATGTAGTGCACCAACTAAAATGGTTGTTTTCAAAAGCAACGCCAAAGCAGGCCCACACCAAAGCATGACAATGCTGGCAACCTGACCTTGGATGTCCAGCCTCCAGAACTGTGAGAAATAGATTTCTGTTGTTTATAAGCCTCTCAGTTTATGGTATTGTGTTGTAGCAATCTTCAGAGACTAAGACAAAATAATAATTGCTGAAATGAAACATTCACGTGAGGGGAACAACGGCAACTTTGAATTGGCAAGACAAAGAATCAATGAACTTTCAAAGAAGGTCAACTGAGATTATCCAGTTTGTGGAACAGAAAGAAAAAAGGAAAAATGAACAGAGGTTCAGAGACCTGTGTGACAACATCAAGCATATCAAATACACATAATCAGATTCCAAGAAAGACAGGCTTAGCAAAGGATAGAATAGTTGAAAAAATCATGGCTAAAATCTTCCTAAATGTGATTAAAACATTAATGCACATCTAAGAAGCTCAACAAACTCCAAGCAAGTTAAACTCAAAAAGACTGACACCTAGACACATCCTCATAGTCAAACTTTTGAAAGCAAAAGACAAAGAGACTAATGAAAGAAGCAACACTCAAGCAACTCATCATGTACGAGGGATGCTTATAACAGCATCCTTCATAATCGACAAGTGGGAACAAATGTCCGTTGGAGGAAGAGTGGATGAACAAAATGTGTTATATCCATATAAAAGAATATTATTTGGTCATAAAAAGGAAGAAGTTCTGATACTTTCTACAACATGGATGAACTGTGGAAACTACACTGAGTAAGAGAATCCAGTCACAAAAGACCATGTATCGTGTGGCTCTATTTACATGAAATGCCCAGAATAGGAAAATTCATAGAGACAGAAAGTAGATTAGTGGTTGCTAGAGGTGAGAGGAGGAAGGAGTGGAAATTTGCCACTAATGGGTTTCTTTTTGGGTGTGATCAAAATGCTCTGGCATTAGATAGTGGTGATTGATGTGTAACATTGAGAATATACCCAAAAAACCACTGAATTGAACACTTTAAAAGGGTAAACTTCATGGAATGTGACATTTATCTCAATAAAAGCAGTTATTTAAAAAAAAAATCAAACAAATTTCTTGGTGGGTGGTTGAGGTGGGACGTTGTCCTAGAGAGGAATCTGAGAGCCTATGGATCTGCCCACCATCATCTTGGCTGAAATCAGAGGTGAATTCAGGGGAATGTGATGTCTGGTGCCAAAGCAATCTGCTACAATAGCCTGCCTGTGAAAAGGTAAGCACGCTGCAGGTTATGTGCTGTTTCTGGAGTTTTAGGGGTAAATTTGTGCTTTGTTGTTCTACCCAAGCAAACAAAAGGGAGGGAAAATGAATGAATGGAAGCGGTACCTTATATTCTCTGTAATTAATTTTAAAAGACAATTCTAAGCTTTATATTCTAAAGACAATGCTACACTCTCATACAAAATCATTGGTCAATTTCTTTTCTTTGTAACATATCTTACAACACACAGTCACCTAGTGAGGTGTGGTGAGAGACTGGGAGGAAGCTTGGCTTAACAAAGCATCTATTTCAGTGGTTCCCAGGTTTTGGTAAGCACAAGAGTGATGTTAGAAGCTATTAAAATGTTGACTCTGGATGTCTCCTACTCTGTAAATCACCTCCTCATTCTCCTGCTAAAGAATGCTATGTGGTAGGATAGGGGTGGCCCAGATGTGTATGTTGCCTGAAAGCACCCCTGGCGGTTCTGTTGCAAGCAGTCTGTGGTTCCAGGTGAGAAACAACAATGTTGCCCAGCTAGTCTTAGATGAGATCATTGGGACACAGAGAGGGGAAATGGCTTGCTTAAGGCCACACAATAGAGACAGAAGTATATAGTGAAGTTAAATTCAGGTCCCGTCGCCTGCAGTCCTGTGCTCTGTTCATCTCATGTATTTGGGTCAGAGCAGCCCTGTGGTCACTGTCAGGTGTGCCCAGGGAAGCAGCAGACCATGTATCAGGGAGCGTTAGAGCCACCATACACTTGTGCTGCTTTTGCATATAAGAATCATCTCACTCAGAGTACTGGAATGTGAGGACCCACGGGGCAGCTGCAGGAGAGCCAGTGATCCTGGGTATGTGCCTGTTTGGAAGTGTTTGGAGATTTCAGAGCATGGCAGCCCGAGGGCTCACAAGTTACTCATTTCTTTTTAGAGCAGAACTACACTGTGCTAAGCATTCAAATATTTCCAGACAAGTGGATCACTGACTTAAGTGCTCAGTTTCTTGCTGGTATCTGGTATCATGAAACCACACTGCAGAGAATTCCAGTTCACAGGCAGGATAGTTATACATTTACTTGGCTATAGAGAATGGGATGATGGAAGGGATGAGGCAGATTGCTATGTGTACTCTTCAAGGATAGGCTAAACTGGAAACTATACTGCAATTTTATACTATTGGGCTGGGCTGGGGACAAGGGAGAATGGGAGTTTTAGGCCGAGAAAGACTAATATGGTGGCATAAGAGGAAGACATTGTGCGATAGGGGAACTGAGAGATTTGGTGTGGAGTTTGGTATAACTGGATAAGGAATGTGTGTGTGTGTGTGTGTGTGTGTGTGTGTGTGTGTGTGTGTGTGTGTGTGTATGTGCATATGTGTGTGGCAGGGGATAGGAGGCTGTTGGGGAGAGGGTGGCACATGAATACAGAGGTGAGGTCAGAGTGGGAGGAGGATCAGATCACTAAGGGCCTCAAATACTATTTTTCTTTTTTTTTTTTTAGTTGGAGTCTCACTTTGTTGCCCAGTCTAGAGTGCAGTGGCACTATCATGGCTCACTGCAACATTGACTTCCTGGGCTCAAGCAATTGTCTCACATCAGCCTCCTGAGTAGCTGGGACTGCAGGTACGTGCCACCATACCCAATTGTTTTAGAAACGAGACCTCACTATATTGCCCAGGATGGTTTTGACCTCCTGGGCCTGGCTTCCCAAAGTACTGGGATTACAGGCATGAGCCTGTCTCAAATGCTATTTTAAGGAACATGGACATCATCTTACTGGCAATGGGAAGTCACTGGAGGTTTTCAAGTGGAGGCACAATGCAGGCAGAACTGCACTTTCGATAGTTCACTCAGGTTGGAGGGTAGAGAGAAGCTGGAAAGCAGATGCAGACACAGAGGCCGGCTAAACATGACAAGGTTCTGAACTAAGGTCATAGTTAGCAGGTCTTCCCAAGCTTGAGGATGACCAGTTTCAGTTGCTAACATGGGGTGGATCTTCAGGAAACACAATGCTTGGAACTGTTTCACCTACTGCCTGTTTACTTCTTAGTAAAGATCTGGATGATGGGTGTAAATGTTAGAAGAAAAATTGGTAAGGAGAGGAGAGGAAAAGATGGAGAAAAGTACAGGGGAGAGGAACAGAAAAAAGAGAAACAAATGTCTAAAATTTAGAAGAATAAAAACCAAGAGGTCGTTCATAGTTTGCAAAAATATTTCATAAGGATTGCTTTAAGAAAAACATCCAGAATTTCCAAACTAGTGATTAAATTGATTTCTAAATGCATTTGAAGAGCTCATTATTAAAATAAATGAATTATCTCATAGTGATCTCATGTATATATATCATGCCAAAGAGGTAAAATGCTATTGAGCCTCATGAAGGAAGTAGGTCAGTGTTCTGTGGTGTGACAGTGTGCATTCTGGGCAGGAGCCAGGGCCTAACTTCACATCTCAGGGGGGTTCAGATTTTCTGGGAAGGGGCTGAAAAATGTGCACTCCCTGGAGTGGCAAAGGAGGCGAGGGCTAGAAGCCAGATTACAAAATCCTAGTCTGGAGAACGTGGGCAGATGTGAAAAGTGGGAGGAATGTTCAGACCACACAGTTGCCTGGTGAAAATGCCAATGCAAACTTGCAACCATAGCAACTCAATAGCCCTTTTAACACACATAAAATCTCTGTGTCAATTGCACTTAATTGAAAAAAACACTCTACTTTTTGCTAATAAATAAGGTTTTGGATTTGTTTTTGTTTGACTTTTATCTATTTGATTAGGAACATTCTGTTAAAATACTTCAGTTTCTTTTTTCTTTTCTTTTCTTTATTCATTTTTGAGTCAGGGTCTTATTCTGCTGCCCAGGATGGAATGCAGTGGCACAATCATGGCTCACTGCAGCCTCGATCTCCTGGGCTCAGGTGATCTTTTTGCCCAGTTTCCTGAGGAGCTGGGACTACAGGCGTCTGACCACACCCAGCTAATTTTTTGATTTATCACGGAGACAAGGTCTCGCTGTTGTCTAGGCTGGTCTTGAACTTCCAGGCTCAAGTGATCCACTTGCCACGGCCTTCCAAAGTGCTGGAATTATAGGTGTGTTTTAATTTCTTGATAACCTTTTCTAGGATGGAGGCAAACATTTCAGGAATATAATCTGTTCTTGAAGAATACAATTCTCTTATGACTCTAGACAGGGAAAAATCAAGAAAATATTAATTAATAAGAAAGGAGGTGGCTTTAAAGGTTTCTTGTCTTGGTACAAAAATGAAATCAGGATGATGAGGAGGTAGAGAGCTGGAGTTACTATGGGCAGTGCAGGAGGCAAATACAAAGAAATTGCCTTAAAGAGGACAGGATTTTTTCTAAAAAGCAGGGCTGGGATAGAGGAGGAGGGATACAAGTCATACAAGCACAGGGCAAGATCTTACCTCTTTCAAAATTTGGACATATTTTGATCATGGATTTTCTTGCATTCATTTTTATTCTTAAAAATATTACACGAGCCAGGCTCGGTGGCTCAGCCTGTAATCCCGCACCTTTGGGAGGCTGAGGTGAGTGGATTGCCTGAGCCCAC